>NC_143251.1:16091500-16393000 GCF_984573655.1 Nuphar pumila
CCCTCAAACTTTACGAGGAGAAGACCGAAAGTTAGCTAAGAAGAAACATAAATCGTGGAGTTAAGAGTGCCTTGGTGAAGAAGTCAGCTAGTTGATACTCTGAAGTAACATATGGTAATGAGATAGTCCCTCTGAGATATTCATCTCGAACATAATGGCAATCCATTTCGATATGCTTGGTCCGCTCATGAAAGGTGTGATTGCTGGCAATGTATATCGCACTTTTGTTATCACAACAGAGCTTGGTGGGAGTGGAAATGGGGACGCCCATGTCACCAAGGAGACTCCTGAGCCATACGATCTCCATAGTTGTCATTTCCATGGCCCGATATTCAGCTTCAGTGGATGACAGTGAAACCTTCTGCTGCTTCTTGCATCTCCACGAAATGAGGGATTCACCTAAAAAAATACAAAGACCCGTTATTGAGATACGATCATTGGGATTTCCTCCCCAGTCAGCATCAGTAAAAGCAGTTAAGTCAAGAGATGAGGAAGAGGATAAGAAGAGTCCCTTGGATATAGTATTTTTGATATATCGCACTATTCTCATTACGGCCGCCATATGAACCGAAGTAGGTGCATGTTGAAACTGGCGTGCTGCATGAACTGCATGAGCTATATCTGGACATGTGATGGATAGATAGGTGAGAGATCCGATTAATTGACGGTAGGGGGTTGGATCCTCAAGAAGAACACCATCTCCAAGTCTCAGTTTTGCATTAATAACTTCGGGAGTCTCAACTTTCTTTTCATCAGATATTCCTGATTTGGTACAAATTTCTGCAGCTAATTTCATTTGAAATAGGATGTATCCTCGCGGGGAATAAGCCACTTCGATCCCTAAAAAATATCTCAAATATCCAAGGTCAGACATATCAAAAGTTTCTTTTAACATAGACTTTACATCATTTACTCCCTTTTTGTCATTCCCAGTGATGATCATATCATCAACATACAGTAGAAGCATAATAATGGAGTCACATGTCCCTTAAACAAAAAGAGCAGTGTCAGTATAGCAAGAAGAAAATTCTAAATTGATTAATATATTACTAAACCTATCATACCAAGCTTTAGGAGCTTGCTTAAGTCCATATAAAGCTTTTTTTAATTTCAAATTTTTTTCATTTAAGTTCATACCTGGAGGCGGTTCCATATAAACTTCTTCATTTAAATTACCATTCAAAAAGGCATTTTTGACATCAAGTTGAAAGATTGGCCATTTTTTAACTGAGGCTATAGCAATAAGAGCTCGAACACTAGTCATTCGAGCAACTGGGGCAAAAGTTTCATCATAATCTACCCCATACTCTTGGGCATATCCCTTGGCAACCAACCTAGCCTTATATCTTTCCAATGAACCATCACTCTTAGTTTTTACTTTAAAAACCCATCTACATCCAATGAGTTTCTTGCCATTGGGAGGATCAATGATTTCCCAAGTTTGTGCCTTTTTAAGAGCATTAAGTTCAAGTTCCATAGCTTCATTCCAATGAGCATATTGCTTAGCATCATTGTAATGAGATGGTTCATGAAAGGAGTGAAGAGCAAGTAGGCATGCTCGAAAGTTAGGAGAAAAGGAATCATATGAAACAAATCTATTTGGTATTTTGAAAATCCGATTTGATCTTCTTTTAGAGGTCTCTTCGATTGACTCACTTTGAGAAAATTTTTCAAGGGCACAAGGTGGATTTCTTTCATTCCTTCTAGAGTAGACTTGTATTTGTCTTGAAACATTTTCTTCTAAGTTTTGATCATCATTTGGATGTTCAAAATGATTTTCACCAAGGGGTTCACTAGGATCAATATGATCATCTGTGATGTTTTTTTGAGGCAATAAGTCAAATAAAAAAGAATAATCAATATTTTCATTTGGTTGGTGCGAAAAACCATTTTCTTCTTCTAGGAATGTGACATCTTTTGAGATATAAAGTTTGTTTTTGAGTATGTCAAAACATTTATAACCTTTTTGTTTTTCGCCATATCCCCAAAAAATACATTCAATAGCCCTAGGTGAAAGTTTATCATTTTTGTGAGTTAGAACAAAGCATTTACATCAAAAAATCCTTAGTCTTTTATAATCGGGAGATATATTGTAAAGTTTTTCAAATGGAGAAAGATTTTTCAAAGAAGATGAAGGGGTTCTATTTATAAGATACGTTAAGGTTAGAACTGCTTCGGCCCAAAAGGATTTTGGGATATTTTTTGAAATTAATAACGTTCTTGTAGTTTCTATTATGTGTCTATGCTTTCTTTCCGCAAAACCATTTTGTTGCGGAGTGTTGGGACAAGAACGTTGATGACAAATTCCATGTTCTTTTAAATAGCTTTGAAAATCATTGGACATATATTCACCCCCCGAATCGGACCTAAGAATAGATAGATTTTCCAAAAATTGATTTTTAATCATTGCATGGAATTCTTTAAAGAAGAAGAAAACTTCGGATTTGCGACTTAGGAAGTAAATCCACGTGAATCGAGTGAAGTCATCAATAAAGACCACATAATACGAAAATCCTCCTTTAGACAAAATAGGGGAAGGTCCCCACACATCGCAATGAACAAGTACAAATGGCCGAGTGGTAAAGTAACTTCTTTGAGGAAATGGAGTAGCTTTAGATTTCCCAAAAATGCAATCTTTACAAGTCATGTGATTGCCTTTACAAGTATTGTTCAAAAACGGAAAAAGAGACATTTTTACAAAATTTGGATGACCAAGTCTCTCATGCCAAATTCCAATACATTTGATCCGGGCCTAGTAACGGCCAAAACTTCATCATTCTTAATGCTTAAGCCAAGTCGAGTTTCTTCTTGGCATATTTCGGCGAGGGCATCTTCAATAGGTAAGGCTTTGCTTCTATGGAGAAGAGATGCCCTAACTTGTTCAAATTCCGGGCGAAGACCATGAAGAAATTGAAAGAAGTGTTCATTTTCAATTTGTTCCCTTCTTAATTCAATATCTTCCGGAGCCACCCATTTAGGCTCAAGAAGAGCAAGTTCATCCCAAAGAGGGGTTAGAGAGCTAAAGTAATCCCGGACACTCATATCCATTTGTTTGGTGGAACGGATTTTTTCTTGACAAAAAAATTGTCGAGCAAGATCCTTTTGGGTATACATACCCTTAAGAAAAAACCATGCCTCATTGGACCTAAATTTGGCAATATTAGCACAATTTTTAAAGTCAACATTGTTCATAAACCATGCCAATCCTCAACTTTGGATTGATGGTCATTGATAGCTTTGATGCGCTCATCGCCATCTAAAGCTTTTTCAATCTCATTTTCGATTTTAGTGAGAACAAGAGAGGGTTCAGGAGTAGTTCCCATAACATAACCCCAAAGTTTCTTACCTCTTAGATGATTTTCCATCACGGAGGCCCACATGAGATAGTTGGACCCATTTAGCTTAAAAGAAAGCTCCACTTTAGAATCACGTTTCATCCGCACCAAATCCTTCCTTTCTTCTCAAAATTTGAGAGGCACACGTTCTAAGATAATAAAGAGAAGCCCAATCACCAACCGAGCTCTGATACCATGTAATGAAAAGAGGCGAAAGCTCCAATGGAGTAAAAAGCACTCTTTAAGAGTGACCTTAAGAACCAAGAACACAAACACTATAAGTGTACACACAAAACTCTCAAAAGTAAAAAATGACTTAAAGTCATAAGTTGAATTTATTGAAGAAAGGAAGAGAAGGGTGAAAACCCCATGCTTACAAGAGGAGAATACCTCCTCTATTTATAGAGGAGGGAGGCTCAAAGAAGGGACCACAAGGGGGCTCCCTTGTAGTCGTTGGGAGCCCCAACGACTACAAGAGTGGGGCCCTTGTGGTCTTACAAAAAGTAGAAAAATAAAAAGGAAAAAAAGTAAGAAAGAAAAAGAAAAAAGGAAAAAAGTAAAAAGGAAAAATACATTGTGTTTTTACAAGAATACCCCTATCGGGTATTTCACTAAAAAGAAAACAGTATATATATACATATATGTATATATATACTTATATATATACGAATGTATATATATAAGTATATGTATATATATATACATAATTTAACACTTTCTTCCTCCACTATAGTTTCCTTGTTTTCCAAAGTGGGGTGGTTTATACGTTTTGACATTGTTGCCGGGTTTGGATACGGCAAGCACTTCATCAATATTCTTACTCATGCCAAGCCTAGTTTCCTCTTGTGTGATTTCGGCTATAACATCTTCTATTGGAGGAAAAATAGACCTATGGAGAAGTGATAACCTCACTTGCTCAAATTCGGGGCATAGCCCAAACAAAAATTGAAATAATCGATCTTGTTCCATTTGTTTTTGTCTTAGTTCAACATCCTCCATAGCAACCCATTTTGGCTCTAAAAGAGCCAACTCATTATCAGATTCGTTCACAGGAAATAAGGAGAGAGAGAGAGTGAGAAAGAGAGAGAGAAATTCACAATGGTTGGGGCGGCACTGCAATACACGACCTCCAAAACCCTAAACATTATAAAGTAAAAACATATACATATTACAAGAATGCCATTAATGAGATCCTATTTAACATGTGTTTCATATAATATGTGTATGGATCTGGATCCAGATCCATACGCATATGCAAACTGTATTCTAACACCCTCCCTCAAGTTGTACGTGATTTTGGAGCATGTACAACTTGCTCTTCAATAGCCAAAATTGGTGTCCTGTTAATCCCTTGGTAAACAGGTCTGCCACTTGATCTTCTGTTCGAACATGACGTAGTTCTATCTCCTTCATCTCGACTTTCTGCCGTATGAAATGTTGATCAATCTCAATGTGCTTCGTTCTGCTATGCTGGATAGGATTACATGCAATGTTTATTGCGCTTTGATTGTCACATAAAAGAGATGATCGAATAATTGTCTCCCCAAGATCACTCAATAAGTGTCTAATCCATGTGGCTTCTGTCGTGCCTGCAACCATCGATCTGTATTCAGCCTCTGTACTCGATCGTGCCACTACCTTTTGTTTTCTGCTGCTCCAGGACACTAAATTGTGCCCAATATAAACACAATATCCAGAGACAGATCGTCTATCATCTGGATCCCCTGCCCAATCTGCGTCTATATAAGTGATGAGTGCATGTCCTCTATGCAGATTATCGTTCTTGCGATAAACAAGTCCGTCTCCTATAGTTCCTTTTAAATAACGTAGAATGCGCTTCACAGCTTCCATATGACCCTCCGTTGGAGCATGCATAAACTGGGATACCTGATTGACAACATAAACTATATCAGGTCTGGTAAAGGTCAAGTACTGTAACATCCCCACGAGACTTCTATACGTTGTAGGGTTGACACAAAGATGACCATCTTCAGAGCTCAGCCTTTGATGTAATACACTAGGAGTGCTGACTGGTTTGCAATTCGTCATCCCGGCTCTTTCCAGAAGGTCAAGAGTATATTTTTGTTGCATGAGTGTCAATGTGTCTTGTTGTCTGTCAACTTCCACACCAAGAAAATACCGCAACTCCCCTAAATCTTTCATCTTGAAAGTTTTCATTAAAAACTGTTTCACGTCTTGCACATGACTATCTGAGCTCCCAGTGATCACAATGTCATCAACATATATAAGAAGTATAACAATGTCCGCCTTTTGGTAAATAAAGAGTGAGTGATCCAGAGAGCATCTTCTAAAACCATAACTCTGAATCTGCATAGAGAAACTTTCAAACCAGGAATGGGACGCCTGTTTCAACCCATACAGAGATTTCCTTAGTTTGCACACCCAAGCAATAGGATCCTTCTCGGCATAACCAGGTGGTTGCTCCATATACACTTCTTCCTTTAAAGTTCCATGCAAAAATGCATTTTTAATATACATCTGGCTAAGGCTCCAACCTTGATCGACTGCTAAGGATATGATTATATGAATAGTACCCATTTTGACTACGAGACTAAAAGTTTCGTCGTAGTCTTCACCATATTGTTGTGTGAATCCTCGAGCAACAAGTCGCGCCTTATATCTGTTAATACTTCCTTCAGGCTTATATTTTATTTTATAAACCCATTTTGAGCCAACTACATTCTTTCCTTCTGGCCGAGAGACTATTCCCCAAGTCTGGCATTCATAAAGAGCTTCCATTTCTTTATTCATAGCTTCAGTCCAATGACGGGATTGAAGAGCTTGATTAAAACAAGTGGGTTCATCCTGTTTTGTGAGCTGAGACATAAACAACTGGAAATCAAGGGAGAAGGTCTCATAACTCACCCATCGTTGAATAGGATGCTTAATGCGTGACGACCTTTGAGCCGAATCATTGGCGATGCTTTCCTCCACATTCCTCGACTCTGTATTTTTGTCCCGTCTAGTGTATATCTGTCTAGAGAAACGTTCTACTGGGGGTGGCTCAACTGGAGATAATTCACCATGCATTTGTGAGTCATTCAACTCCCTACTCAAGCCGAAGGAAGGACAATTTGTTTGACATGTTTCTCCTGTATTAGCAAAAAGATCTGCGTTCATCCATGGATCATATACTTCTAATTCTCGAGGTGGCAACACTGCAGAGTCATTGACCTGAAAATTTTGTTCATCAAAAACAACATTTCTGGAGGTCCTAATACGTTTTGTAGTAGGGTCATAGCATCGATAACCTTTGTATTCATCTGCATACCCAACAAATCTGCACTTGACAGCCTTGTCCTGAAACTTATTTCGCAGAGATGAATCAATATGTACATAACATACACAACAAAAAACACGCAGTTCATCGTAAGAGGGATGTTGCCCAAATAAAGTATAATAGGGAGATTTTCGATCCAAGAGTACCATAGGAAGATGATTTATGATATGAACAGATGTGTGAAAAACTTCTGTCTAGAGACTAACGGGCACATTGCTATCATGTAACATGCTCATCGCGCTCTCGACAATATGCCTGTGTTTCCTCTCCGCAACCCCATTTTGTTGAGGAGTATGAGGGCAAGAAACCTGTCGGCTTATTCCTTTATCTCGAAGAAAGGCAATAAACTCGTTCAACGAATACTCTCCTCCACCATCACATTGTAAATGCACAATATCACAAGCAAACTTTGTTTTGACCATCGAATGAAATTCCCGAAATATTTGAAAAACTTCATGCTTGTGTTTTAAGAAATATATCCAAGTATAACGGGAATAGGAATCAATAAAGGCAACATAGTAACGACTGCCAGAAAGAGAAGAAATAGGTGCGGGTCCCCAAACATCGGAACCAATAATCTCAAATGGCTTTGAAGCTCTTTTATTTATAATATGAAAATGAAGAACATGGCTTTTGCAGAGTTCGCATGAAGAACATTTATTATTATTATCAAAAAATGAACTTAAACTAGACTCTGGAAGGAGACCATCAGATACAAGATTTTCAACGAAACCTCGACTACAATGTCCCAAACGACTATGCCAAATATTTGGCTTATTACAATGAGATGAATTAAAAACTTCCAATGAAGGAAAAAACAAAGACTCTGAAGGCGAAGACACTGAAGAATGCTTGGACGACTTCAACTGGAGGACTGGGACTGAGGGCGAAGACACTGGAGGAATCTCCTTGAAGACGTACATGTTTCCTTGTCGCTCCTCCTTAGCGAACGTCTCCTTCGTTCGTAGATCCTTAACATAAATAGAAGAGGGAGTAAATTCGACGGAAGAATTCATATCGTCAACAAGTTTAGCTACAGAAACAATGTTCTTTTTAATATTAGGAGCAAGAAGGACATTTGACAAATGAAGTGAGGACTTTGACATAGGGATATGTGCATTGCCAGTATGACTAATGGAGTGATAAGTTCCATCTCCCGTAACTATACTACCTTTTTCAAAATAAGGCAATAAGTGAGATAACTTACCCGCATTACCCGTAACATGTGTGGCGGCACCAGAATCAACATACCATTCGCCTTGTTCATTTTGCTTTATCGTCATCTGTGACAATGCTGATAACAAAAGTTGTTGCACATCTGTGGATGGCACTTTTGTGTCCACAACAGTAGTTGATTTATTCTCAATTTTGTTTATTTTCCTCTATTCTGTGGATTGAACCAACAATCAGCTTTCACATATCCTCTTTTGTTACATAAGAAACAAGTGGGCACTCTCCTCTGATTCCCTGTATTAAAAGCCCCTGAAATATTATGTGTAGGTAAGATACCACGTCCTCTCTGCCCGAAACGTCCGCGGCCTCTGCCTCCTTGATACCCTCCATTCCCTCGTCCAAAACCTACAGAAGTGTCCATGGCCAAAACTGATTGAGGACGAGCTGACTCATTTCCTTCTGCCCTTTGCTTCATAATCATCTCATGTTGGAGAAGTTTCGCTTAGAGGTCGTCAAAAGTGGGCAAGTGAGGAAGGCAGGATAAAGTTGTCGTAAACATGTCAAAATCAGGACCCAATCCATTGAGAAGTTGTTGAACTTTATCTTTATCTGCAATAGCACTTCTAACAACAGTCAATTGATCAGTAATACTCTTCAAGCGGCCTATGTATTCCATGACGGTCATGGAGCCTTTCTTCAAACTTTGAAATCCATTTTTTAAGTACATAACTCGAGCTTCTGATATCTGAGAGTATGTCTGAGACAGCTTACTCCACAGATCTGCCGCAGTGCAATCATCTGAAAGAGTAACCAACACTTCTTGAGAGAGTGTTGACGTAATATAAGCAACCAAAGACTGATCCCGCTTCCTCCAAGCTGTATACTCTGGATTCTTAATAGAAATGGTAATTAGGTCACCCTTCTCATCTTTGGTTTCCTGCAAAATAAGCCGTGGTGGCATAGGAACTAAACCACCCAAATGTTCATCGAGATCCTGACCTCGTATAAAAGGAAGGATTTGCCTCTTCCAGGTCAAAAAATTAGAATGAGTAAGTTTTTCAGTAACGAGCTGACTCAAGAAATTGGCAGAGGGACCAGATGACGAAGAGAAATCCATAGCAGTGAAACGATGAATAAGCAAACAAGATGAATATAGGAAAAATACTTGTACTACCAAAAGTGTTGCACAAAGAACACTAAAACAGCAATAAAGGAAAGGAGAAATAGAACCAACACAGGTCTAAAAAAAAAAACAGTCGTTGATGTTGAGGAAAAGATGGAATCAACACAAACGATGGAATGAAGAAGATAAACAAATGCCAATGAACGAGAATAATAAAAATGGGTAACAAAAAAGAAAAGGCCAGATGAGCACGCTGAAAGGAAAAAGGAAAAAAGGGACCACCTTTCAGAAGATGAGATTTCAGATTCAAAAGATGAGATTTGAGATAAAGAGAAGATGATCACGCTGAAACAGTCCACGCTGGGTGTTGTTCACGCTGAAGAATCACGATCTGGGGTTGCTGTTCACGTTGGGGTTGCTGTTCACGCTGAAGAATCACGATCTGGGGTTGCTGTTCACGCTGAAGAATCACAAATCTGTTGTTCATGCTGGAACTGTTACTGTCCACGATCTAGGTTGTTGTTCACACACAGGATTAACCTAAGCTCTGATACCATATCAAATTCGTTCACAGGAAATAAGGAGAGAGAGAGAGTGAGAAAGAGAGAGAAATTCACAATGGCTGGGGCGGCACTGCAATACACGACCTCCAAAACCCTAAACATTATAAAGTAAAAACATATGCATATTACAAGAATGCCATTAATGAGATCCTATTTAACATGTGTTTCATATAATATGTGTATGGATCTGGATCCAGATCCATACGCATATGCAAACTGTATTCTAACACGCATCCCATAGTGGATTTAATGCACTATAGTAATCTTGTATACTTGAATCACCTTGTTTGGTGGTTCTAATCTTTTCTTGCAAAAAATATGCTCTTGCAAGGTCTTTTTGGGTATACATACCCTTCATAAATAACCAGACCTCATTGGCTCGACGGAATTTAGCTATATTTGCACATACCTTGAGTTCAACATTGTTCATGAACCAAGCAAGAATCTTGGCGTGATTGCTTTCCCAATTTTCAACTTTCCTTTGATGGTCTTCAATGGCTTTGAGGCGAGCATCTCCCTCAAGAGCCTTTTCTTGGTCTCCTTCAATCTTGGTGAGCTTTAATTGGGGTTCCGTAATAAAACCCATTACATAACCCCAAAGTTTCTTACCTTTGAGGTTGTTTTCCATTGCCGATGCCCACATCATATAGTTCTTTCCATTGAGATTGAAGGATAAATCGATTTTGGCTTCCATGATGCCACCAAAGTGTGTGAAGAAAAAGGACAATGAGTAAAGAGATGAATATCACGCATTTGCTTCTATGAACTGAATGGCTCTGACACCATGCAATAAAGTATGCAAAAAGATAAAGAATGCTACAAGCATTCACAATGTCCAACAATGGACAAATACACAAAGGAAATAATAGCCAAGTCCACTATTGGACAATACATACACAAGCTTTAAGAGAATCACAAACTAAAAATATAAAATCTCTTTTATTGAAAGAGAGCACAAAGGCTTCACTAACTAAAATACAAGGGGTTTCACCCCTATTTATACACTCACAAAGGGTTCAAAAAGGAGGCCAAAAGGGGGCTCCCAAAGAGTCATTGGGAGCCCCGAACGATCACATTTGTGACCGTTGGGGGGGCCCAACGACTCTATTGTGGGGCCCCTATTTGGCGTGAAATAAAACAACAAAAAGAAAAAAGAAAAAATAGTTTAATAAAACAACTGTGAAAAGACTATAATAACCCTATCGGGTATTATAGTGTTATATATATATATATATATGCATTAATACATATCATTTAACATTTCACATGGACATTTAATATGTGTATTCCGTCTTAAAACAGCACGACACTTGGACACATCAAAGACACTTCATGGACATAGGACAACTCACATTATCATTAGCTTTATCTATTTATTTTTATGATCTTAATTACTTATTTTTATATTCACTTACATTTTCTCCCAAAGTTTGTTATCAGTTATAATATATTTTAATTTCAATTTAATTTTATTATTTGATATTTTTAGTTATAGTGATTGAAGTTCAAGAATTTGCACATAAGATGATATTCATGCTTTATTGCTTCATGTTAAGAATTATGCGTGTGTAAGGTCATGTTTCTGTATCCTAATTTTTGAGAATTGTCCTGTTGTACTAGGCATATTTGCATAATGTCTCATTCACACATCTATAACCCTATTTAAGTATACCATAATTGAAGTAGTAGTTAATACGATTGGGTGTTATATTACAACTGATGAAAATATTTCATAGTAGTTTATTCATACATTGGGATATAGCCCTTGGCTACCAATCTCGCCTTATGCCTTTCAATAGAACCATCTACTCAAATGTAAAGGGAAATCTATATTCTTGATTTTTTATACGTTAGACAGAATACTAATAAAGAACGAGAGAGGATTCAACATTGTTGACCCTATCTAGTTAATCGGGAGGCCCCTATCACATCTCCTCTCCTTTATTCTCTCTGCCTCCTACAACCAGCACTTGAATCTCACCAAAACCTTAATCTAAACAAGTAATACCATGTCAACAAAATGATCAAATGACATTATTGTTAAATTATATTACCGAAATCTTGTAATCTTATATATTTTATATATAAAGGATGATACATATATGATATATATGTATATGTATCTATCCACTTATATATATAAAATATATATTTTTCCTTATTTTAGTCATAGGGGTAGTTTAGAAATTTCCTTAGTTTTACGCACATTCATTTTCGTGAATGTGATTGTAATTTTCTTTTTCTTTTCTTTCTTTTTTATTTTTATTTTTACTTTTTTCTTTTTCTTTTTTACCAAAAGATACCTTGGGGGGGCCACTCAAATAGACGTTGGGCCCCTCCAACGATCACATTTGTGACCGTTGGAGGGGCTCCAACGTCTATGAGTGGAGCCCCTCCAAGGCTCCTTTTTGGTGGATTATAAATAGGGGCTCTCCCCTTGTAATTCTTAAGGCTTTGGGTCAAAGCCTATGTGTGATCTAATAAAGCTTGTCATTCTTTTATGCATTAGTGCATTTGTAAGATATTGTGGGTTGTGCCTTTGTGCACAAGTGTTCTTATTGTGCATTAGTGCAATTGTTTTCCATCAAGAACATCGTGTCTTGATCATAGTATCTTTTTGAAGATACTTTCACATGGTATCAGAGCAAGGTTGAAGAAAAACGATTATGTGGTTCCTCACCTTTTTCGAGTACCTCAAAAAACGTGCACTCAAAATTTTGGTGATTGGCGTGAACTCTTCTCTTCATCCAATATTTTAAAAGTCTCTTTTACCAGGAAAGATCCTAAATTCCTTTGTGGTACGTATCTCTTTCTCACTTTTCTCCTCTCTAATGGGTGAAAAAGATTTCCATTTCTCTCTTGGTTTTAAACTCAATGGGTCCAATTATCACGTATGGGCCGAAAACATGGAGGCCCATATTAAAGGAAAAAGGGCCTTGGGGCTATGTCCAAGGCTCGATTCCGGAACCGAAGCCCAAAATCACTTTGATGGAACAAGAAGAAATAAAGATCCTTGAAGGAGAAGAAAGAGTCACGGCTCTTGAAGACTATAGTAAGAGACATGAAGAATGGGAGATGAGGAACTTCAAAATCCTATCATGGATTTTCTCATCAGTTGAAACAAGGATTAATGCCAACATCATAAGTTCAAGAAAGTCTCTCAAGCGTGAGAATACCATGAAAAGATGTACACTTCAAGGGACTTGTCCCACAAGTATTATCTTAAAAAAAGGGCCTTGACCCTTCAACAAAACAAAATGACTATTAGAGAGTATTTCGCGAAATTATCGTCTATTTGGAATGAGCTTGCTATGCTTGAAACCAAATGGAGTGAAGAGGCTATTAAACTTAGGCATAAACAATTAGAAGAGTATCGCTTTTTTAACTTTTTGAATGAGCTTAGGCCCGAATTCGAGCAAATTCGATCCTCCCTTCTTTCCTCTTTCACTTCCCTCTCTCTTGAAGATGTAATTACGAAACTAAGTGGGGAAGAGACATGTATGAGCATAAGCAAAAATAACCCAAGTGTTCTAGCCACATCTTCCAACCATGAAGAAAGTGAAGGTGTTAATGTCGTCTCAAGACCGGGGAACAACTTAAGAACTTATAAACCTCCCCACTTCAAGGATCAAAGCGAAGGTACAAGTGGTCAAGGCGGAAAGAAAGATTATAGCAAGCTTGTGTGCCACTTTTGTAAGGAACCGGGGAACATCAAGCCCATTTGTCCAAAGTGGAAGAAGTTACTAGCTATGGCTACCACATCCCAACCTAAAAGGAAGAGTGTTCATCATCTTCAAATGGAGCTCTCTCATTACAAAAAATTGTGGATGCACTTCAACCTTTTCACAAAGGGGCAATTTTCGGAGCCGCCATGTCAACCTCTTCACCTGCCAGTAAGACCTCTTGGCTTTTAGATTCAGGTGTCTCTTTTCACATGTCCCCAAGTATTAGTACTTTTTTCGAATACTCAAACAATCTCTTATCATCCTTCATTTCAACCGCGGATGGAACATCTCTTTAAGTAAAAGGAATTGAAAATTTTGAAAAACAAGGGTTCTTTATCCAAAAAATTAGATTTATACCAAATTAAACTTAAATTTGCTTTCGATTTTTCAACTCTCGGATCATGGGTGTGATATAAAATTTTCATCTAACAAATGTTGGATATAGGATCGTCGGTCCGGGAGGTTGATTGGGGAAGGTTCTAGGAAGAAAGATCTATACTATGTCGATTTCCTTCAAATTCCAAAGAACCCTTTTTGTAATGTTGTCCAACAAAAGGATATTAATGTATGGCATAAGAGACTTGGACATCCAAATGTTGTAAAAATTTCTTACTTACCTTTTGTTAAGTAAAAGTGATTTCACTTGTAATGATTGTATTATTGGGAAAATGAAAAAGATACCTTTTTGTCAAAGATCTATGTTTACAACAAGACCTTTTGAAATTGTTCATTCGGATGTATGGAGACCAGCACCAGTTTTATCAAAAGGGAGTTTTGCGTATTATGTAATTTTTGTTGATGACTACACAAGATATTGTTGGATTTTTTTTAACCACAAATACAAAGTCTTTTCGACTTTCAAAAACTATCATACGTTGATTAAAAATCAATTTAATGGAAACCTAAAATTTTTTAGAACCGACTCTAGAGGAGAATATCTTTCAAATGAATTCAAAGTTTATCTTGAAAGTCATGATATTCTTCATCAAAGATCTTGTCCAAAAACACCTCAGCAAAATGAATTAGCCGAAAGAAAGCATAGACATACAATAGAGACAACTCGAACCCTTTTTATTTCTCAAAACATCCCAAAAGGTTTTTGGGTCAAAGCTGCCTTAACATATGTTTATCTTATAAATCGTTTACCATCTAAAAATTTGAACAAAATCTCGCCTTTCGAAATGTTGTATACCAAAGAACCTGACTATAGTCGGTTGAGAATCTTTGGCTGCAAATGCTTTGTTCTTACTGAAAAGAACGACAAGCTCTCACCGAAAGCCATTACATGTGCCTTTCTTGGATATTCCGAAACCCAAAAAGGGTTTTGATGTTATGATGTTAAGAATGATAAGTTATATGTTTCTAGAAATGTGAGTTTTTTGGAAAATGTTAATGGTTTTGAGAAAATGAATCTTATGAAGAAAATATGGATTATTCTTTTTTGTTTAAGTTGTTATCGAAAGATGATGATAGTGAGGATGAACTCACTTATGATGATGATAATAATGAAGATGAGGAAAATATTTCTTTCCATCCATCTACCTACCAAAATAGTGATGAAGGAGCATCTAGAGATTCTATAACCTATACCCATAGAGACAAAAACAATTTTAGAAGTGCGATTCAAAAATACAATGAACCTAGTAGCTCCACTTCAACAAATGAAGAAACCCTATGAAGAACTGAGAAACAGAAAGGTGCCTTCTAGGTTCATCTCATATGATTCTTTTACATCTAAACATAGAGCTTGTCTTAGCGCCATTCACTCTTATGTAGAACCCAGAAACTTCGAAGAAGCCAAAAAGAATGATGAATGGTTAAAAGCGATGGAATGTGAGCTTACAGCTCTCACTAGGGCAAAAACTTGGAAATTTCAAGATCTTCCCAAGGAAAAGAAAGCAATAAGGTGTAGATGGATATTTAAGGTAAAAACTAAGAGCGACGGATCTCTAGAGAGATATAAAGGTCGGCTTATTGCAAAGGGATATAGTCAAGAATACGGGATTGAATATGGAGAAACATTTGCCCTGTGGCCCGAATGGTCACTATCAGATGCCTCATCACTGTAGTCTCAATCAACAAATGGAACATCTATCAAATGGATGTTAAAAATGCTTTTTTAAATAGTGATCTAAATGAAGAAGTATATATGGATGCCTCGCCAGGTATGGAGACTCCCAAAGGAAAAGTGCTTCATTTTCAAAAAGCACTGTATGATTTAAAACAAGCCCCCAAGGCTTGGTATGATAGATTTAATTCTGTAATGTTAGAAAATGGTTTCTCATCCTGTTTCACCGACACTGCTCTATTTGTTAGAAAAACCAAAGCAGGGATAGTTATTTGATTTTGTATGTGGATGATACGCTAATAACTGGAAGTGGTACTAAAGGAGTTAAAAGCATAAAATCAATCTTAAAGGATAGATTTGAAATGTCTGATTTGAGATTTATAACATATTTTCTGGGTATTGAAGTGGCATACTCTCATAGCGGATATTTTTTATCTCAGACTAAGCTTGTCTCTGAGATTCTTGACAGGTTAGGTATTACAGATGATAAAGTTTGTGAGACTCCTGCTATAGTAGGAGCCAAAATGAAGATTGAGGATGGCATTCCCCTCACAGATCCCACTCCCTACAGACAACTTGTAGGATTGTTGATGTATCTAAGTATTACTAGACCAGATATCTCTCATGCAGTTTATACTGCAAGTCAGTTTCAGCATGCACCAACATTTGTTCACATGAGTGCCATTTTGCGGATCATCAGATACATAAAGGGTACATTAAATAAGGGAGTATTCTTATCCTTTTCTTCTGAATTGAAATTGATTGCTTATACTGACTTTGACTAGGGAGGTGACCCAAATAACCGTCACTCCACCACTGGTTTTTTTGTGTATTTAGGAGACTCGCTGATCTCATGGAGATGTAAGAAGCAGCAAAAAATGTCTTTATCTTCTACCGAAATTGAATATCGAGCCATGACAACGACTACCATGGAAATTGTGTGGATTCATCAGCTATTAGAAGATATGGGGATTAATGTAGAAGGGCCCACCAAGCTTTGCTGTGATAACAAGAGTGCAATCTATATTGCCAAAAATCACATTTCATGAGCATACCAAACACATTGAGATGAACTGTCACTATGTTCGTGAAGCATATTTGAAAGGGGTCATTGATCTTCCATATGTAACTTTAGAATATCAGTTGGGAGACTTTTTCACCAAAGCGTTGTGTGCTCCGCGTTTCAACTTTCTTCTTGGCAAACTTTCGATCATCCTGCCCTAAGTTTGAGGGGGGTTGTTAAATTATATTACCGAAATCTTGTAATCTTATATATTTTATATATATAAAGGATGATACATATACATATACATATATGATATATATGTATCTATCCACTTATATATATAAAATACATATTTTCCCTTATTTTAGTCATAGGGGTAGTTTAGTCATTTTCTTAATTTTACGCACATTCATTTTCGTGAATGTGATTGTAATTTTCTTTTTCTTTTCTTTCTTTTTTATTTTTACTTTTTTGTTTTTCTTTTTTACCAAAAGATACCTTGGGGGGGGGGGGGGGCACTCAAATAGACGTTGGGCCCCTCCAACGTCTATGAGTGGAGCCCCTCCAAGGCTCCTTTTTGGTGGATTATAAATAGGGGCTCTCCCCTTGTAATTCTTAAGGCTTTGGGTCAAAGCCTATGTGTGATCTAATAAAGTTTTTCATTCTTTTATGCATTAGTGCATTTGTGAGATATTGTGGGTTGTGCCTTTGTGCACATGTTCTTAATGTGCATTAGTGCACTTGTTTTCCATCAAGAACATCGTGTCTTGATCATAGTATCTTTTTAAAGATACTTTCACAATTATGGAGATAAAAATCATGGCCTTCCTTTCCCTCCCCCTTATTAGATTGTTTGTGCCTTATGTATGAGAGAGAAAGCAAGAAGAAATGGTAGAGAAAGTTTTGTTGTCCTCTATTGGTCACTAGAATATGAGAACTACCGTGGGCATTTCGAACACATTTTTTGCAAATCCAACCATGCAGATGTGTTCGGCATGGTGAAATTTACTAGGAATCAATTGTTAGATCATGTATTTTTCGATGAAAAAATATGATTTTCGGATGCTTTAATATTTATGAAGATTATGAGCATTGATTTTAAATCCTTAAAAAACTTGTTTATGCACCATAATTGGATGATTCAAGAGCTGGTCCTTATAAAACCAATCATGTAGATCACATTCGTACATTAGATTTAAGAGAAAAGGAACAAAAAATGCATGAAAATAATAGTTCACACGACAATTCTCATATTCCAGTGACTATATATATATATATATATATATATATATATATATATATATATATATATATATATATATATATATATATATATATATATATATATATATCGTGGATGAAAATACCCTTATATTGAAATAGTACATGCCCAACATAAATACAGATCATATACAATTCAAATACAGAATATACATGTAATATCTCACAAATTTTGCCTAATTTTCAAATTTTAATAAATGTAATTTTATTATTTAAATTGATTTAACAAATATATATATATATATATATATATATATATATATATATATATATATGTGTGTGTGTGTGTGTGTGTGTGTGTGTGTGTGTGACGTGATATGGATCCTAATATTGGATTTGGGACCCTTTGGGCCAAAATCCAAGATCCATTTGTAGTGGGATATATATGTAATATCGCGTATTTTCACACCTAGTTAAATTTGAGATTTTTAAAAAATTGGCTATGTATAGAAGAAAAATCGGTAGATTCTCGATTTTAGGCCGATGCTTTGGAGTCTGGGCTTGGCTCAGGTCTCATTGTCAAGGCCTAAATGAGCCAATTAAAAGTTGACAAAAAGTTTTATTTTTGACCTTTAAATTCAAGCAAAATCCGGGTTATTTTCTGGCAAATTTCGGAAGAGAAATTCGAGTTATATATCGTTGGATACATCTCAAAATTTTGAATGTAACGATATTTTATTTTCCTTGATTCGGGCTACGGTTGGCCAGAAAATCACATTTTTTCAAAAATTTAATAGTTTGGCGGTTTGGATCCCAATTTGGATCGGACCGGATGTGATGGATTTGATCCAAAATAATATGGATTTGGACTCTATCCAAGACCCATATTAATCTGGATTTGATACAGCTCAAGACCCATTTGGATTTTCGAGATGGATTTGGATATTGGATCTAGATCCAAATCCAAATCCAAATCCATGCCCAGCGATTTTCCAACTTTAATTTCATCAGAAACCTTTAAATTAGAGTTACTTAATGTTAAGAAGCCTCCCAGGTTAATTTGGTAATTTTTGGAAGCTTCTGGAAATTTATTTTTATTTTATATTAAATAAATAATTAATTAATTCAATGTAAATATGAGAATTTAATTTGATAATTGTTTATGACTCTAAGTAGAGCCCTTAAACCCATATAAAATCACTTTAGAAGTGTTCTAGTTCAATAATATGATTTTTAGAAGCTTTTAGGTATTTATTTATTAATAAATATTAATTAATTAATTAATTTTAATTAATTCTGAGATTTATTTTTTAGAGAGTTTAGGACTGTTTATAGAGCCCTTGTTCATGCCTTAGAAGCTTTAAGAAAGATTTAAAAAAAATACTCAAATTTGAAAAGTCAACACTTGGAGAGTTTCAAAATTTTTGGAACTCTAGCAGAGAAGAGAGTTCCAGCTGGGGCTGCACTCTCTTCTCCAACCCATCTAGAGATCTATAAATAGATCCAAAAAAAGGGGAAGAAAGATAAAGAGAGAGAGAGAGAGAGAGATAAAAAGAAGAGAAACAGAGAAAATGAGAGGAAAAGAGAGGAAGAGAAAGAAGGTCACCTTCTTCGATCATCCATCAATTTCCACCATTAATCTTGTTTCTTTTTTTATCTACGGTAAATGTACGGGTCTTTCTCTTGTTTCGAATGAGAAAAAGAGCATGGATTTGTATTCCATGCAATATTTTCGATAAAAATCCATGAGAAAGAGTAAACTTGAATATTTACTCTAAGCTCTATGGTTAAAATAATATTTTTTTTAGGATACGTGTATATATGTACGTCTATCTATCTATCTATCTATCTATCTATCTATCTATATATATATATATATATATATATATATATATATATATATATATATATATATATATATATATATATATATATATATATATATATATATGACGAGCCGCCGATCTAGTGCGTTAGCACTTTAAAATGATTTATGATCAAGTTTAGTTCCATGATTAAATTAGAAATCAAGTTTTTGGATTTATAAAAATAGTGTATTAAGATACACGTTTAGGTTACTTCTTGTGATCATGTGAAATCTTGAATGCAAAATTAGAATAAGCATGTTCTTGCTGATGGGTCTGCTAATACCTGATTTGGGGGTTTTGGCATTTCTTGAGCATTGTTGAGCATAAGACCCTAAGTGCATGATTTTGGCCACATGAGTCTGCTGTGTATGTATACTTAGGTTATTTCTTGCACATACAAGTTTTCACTCATATCAACGCTTTGGTATTATGCTGTTACACTTAAAAAAAAGATTCCTATGTTTTTAAAAAAGTATATATAGTTACTTTTGGATTCCAGGTGAGCTGGCTGTCAGGCCAGTTGAACCTGGCCTGTTCAACTGGCCTGACATGCCAGGCGTGGCTGGGGTCTGGTCTGGCTGAACCAGACCCAACAGGGTGCTGGCTGGGCACCTGGCAGCCCAGCCAAGTGACAGGACAGGGCATGCCAGGCCGTGTCGGGCCCATTCCAGCCTGCGGATGGACCAGTGCAGGCCTGGCAGCTCCCTGCCAGGCCGTGCCAGGTCTGTCCAGATCAGACCCAGCTGATGGGGTTCAGCCGGGCCTGAACCGAACCCCAGCCGACTGGGTACAGTTGTTTTTTTTCAAAAAAAAAAAAATAAAGAGGTTTTTTTTAAGGATCCCAGCCGACCCCGATCAGCTGGGCTTTTGGGCCAGTCAGCCCCCAGCTGACTGGGTCGGCTGGACTGGGGGTATGACCCAGTTGACTAGGTTGGCTGGGTGGGTTTGGTTGTGTGCCAGACCCAGCCGACTGGGTCCGCTGGGTCACAGGTATTAAAAAAAAAACAAAAAAATAATAACAAACATACTATTTTATTTGATGCCATGGGGGCAGTCAGCCCCCAGCCGACTGGGTCGGCTGAGCTGGAGCCGAGCCCCAGCCGACTGTCAGTCGGCTGGGTGCTGGATTATGTTTTACAAAAAAAAAACTGTGTTGTGTATTTTAAAATTTCAGATTTTGTTAAGTACATGTATTTTGATTTTAATACATGCGTCGACTTAGTGTGACACATGGTTGCCAGTTGAGGAAGCGGGAGCGGGAAGCGATACGGGAAGCGGGAGCGGGAAGCGAGGCACTTTCAAAATTTTAGGAAGCGGGGAAGCGTGGGACCACTTAGGAGCGATTCGGGAAGTGTCTCGGAAGCGACCTAGGAAGCGTCTCGGAAGTGACATAGGAAGCGTCTCGGAAGCGAGGGGGAAGCGAAAAAAATACAAAATACACAAAAAATTGAAAAAAACAGGGGAAGCGTGGGGGAAGCGAGGGGGAAGCGAGGGGGAAGCGAGGGGGAAGCGCGCTTCCCATTAAAGGGAAGCGCGTCCCCCATTAAAGGGAAACGCGTCCCCCATTAAAGGGAAGCGCGCTTCCCAAAAAAGGGGGACGCGCTTCCCAAAAAAGGGGGACGCTTCCCCCCACGCTTCGGAAGCGCGACGTTCCGCGCTTCCGAAGCGCGCTTCGGGGAAGCGCGCTTCCCCTTTTAGCTAGGCGCTTCCGGTAACCCTGGTGTGACATGCCTAAGCAATATGTTTTCTTTCAAGTTTGTTTCAAGTGTATGTCCGTGCATAAAGTGGATGTGTTCGGTTATGTAATTAAATTTTAAGATTTGTTAATCAAATTGGGCTTGGCTTTATGCATGTAAAAGAATGAAATCTCTGCATTTCTTGCACGATAGTACGTCATGCTCACTTGAAGTATTAATGCACCATTGTTCTTATGTGCAAATGCATGCATAAAATTGATATGTTTCGCATGTAAGTAATAGCATGAATGTTCACATGTTTTAATTGAAAGGTTTCATGACTGAACGCATGCAGTTGATATGAATACATGTATTAAATTAAATCACGCATTGGACATGGATATGTGTATTGAATGAAAGCATGCATTTAACCTGAATATATGAACTCATGCACATGCATATGGATATTATGGTTTTTTGTATATCTTAAAAGATTGTATACATGAATGTGTATTGAAAAACATGTAAAAAGAATGCATAGTGGCATGTGATTGATGATTTTTGCATATGAATGCATCGATGATCAAAATGGATCGTCCTGAGCTGTGTGAGTCTTGAGCATGTGTTGTTCTTTATTGTTATATGCATTGCAAAAATCAAATGTGATATTATTGTCTTATTGCACTGTTCTATGTTGTCGCGGGTTGTAGTCCCGTGAAGAGCTTAGCACGTTGATTTGCAAGCTTGTGTTATTAATTTTGCCTGTTGAATTGCAAATTAAAGAAGATGAATTAATAACAAGATAAAAGAAATTAAAGAATAGTGTAATCTACGTTTCCTTGATGTCGATTCGATAGTGTGAGAATCTTGGACATTGCGGTTTAGGAGAAATCGTGAGGATACTAAAACTCCGTGTGCGTTGTTGTTGCCCCTGAACTCGATATTGAGGTTCTTCTCTTGGCGACAGTTTTAGGGAGTTTGCGCCACTTTGCCTGGGGGTGGTGTGTAGATACAACTGTTGTTTTGGTATACCAAGAAAGTGACACTTGTGAATACTGATGTCCCTGGTGTCTCGACATTAGATGCTGATTTTTAATATTTCGATGGATGGTGTTGTTTCCTAATATCGGTCGAGGGCTAAGTTTGAAATCCAGTAATAAAATACAACTTGTGTGCTAAGTTATCCTGAGAACACTACCTCAGAGATTCTTACCCGTTTTGAGTATCTGCGGACAATGGTAATAAAAAGTAAAACTTAAATTATATGCATTTAATAGGGACATGCATGTGAAAGAAACCTTGATTAAAGATAATAATTTGTTCATGTATTGCATTGAAATCATGCATATTATTACTATGCATTAGATCATGCATATTTACTTGTTCTCTGAATTGTGATATAATGGTGAATGCATGATGTTTGTTCCCTAATGCATGCTAAATGTTTGTATTGCTTAATTTGTGATCCCTGTTGTTTATTAATTGTTACATCATGCTTATTAATTGTTCCCTATTGCATGAATAGTTAATTGAATTATGAATTTGTTATAACTGTATCCCTCTAAAATATTGTATGAATCTTAGTTATGCTCTTTTTACTTATTTGTTTCATTAGAGGGATTTGTATACATGATTCTTTGGATTATGACACTTTACTTTTTGTGTTTTTCGCAGCTTCAGATGCCTAGTGGGGCGACTTGCTTTTGAGAGAAGCTACGAGAGAATTACATGATTATCTGACGGATTCTTTTGAACAACATGACTCTTCTTTTGCTTTATTTACGTTTTATTTACTTATGTTTCAAACTATATGCAATTGAATAAATAAAGTTTGGTTTGGTTTGGTTTGGTACGAAAGATGAGTATAAGATCCTTTGTGGTGGTGATTATGTTTTAACTGTAAGGCCCTAGATCTTTGGGAATGTTTCCGCACTTGTTTAAAAAAAAAAGAAATTTGTCACTTTTTCACGGGTATGAGTTGGAGTCGTTATAATATAAGCTTTTAAAAACAAAATTATTATAACAAGAAAATATATATATATATATATATAAGAGTCCTAAAATAGAAAGACTTCTATTTCCATGAGGAAATAGAAGGCTTTCTATTTCTAGAAACACATGGGACGTCCTCCTTAGTGGAGTCCCATGTGCTTTATAAAAACCCAATAACTGCTCTTTCTCTCTATGCTGATTTTAAGAGAGGGAGAAGGCTGATTTCAGGAAAAAAAAGGAAGACGGGCTGAACCGTGGGTGAGAGAGAGAGAGAGAAGCCTTATCCGCCAACGTTACATCCCTTTCTTCTTTCTTCAAGGTTCAGCTACAACAAGGGAAAAGGTACGGGTTCTTCTCTTTTTCCTATAGATAGGAGGCTAGCATGAGTTGAATCACATAAGTTTAAAGAAGCTCATGCTGAAATCCAAACCCTTCCCAAGAAGGGTTTTTGGTTTCAGCTGGCCTGGGGAAGAGTAGGCATATGGCATGCGTGTATCATGGACACACACACACGCGCACACACACACACATATATATGTGTGTGTGTTAGACTGCATGCCCTTGAACATATACATGTATAAATATGTTGGACTGTGTGTTTCTTGAACCTATTAAAAATCTGGGTTCTGAATTTGCAACTGTTTGGGGTATAATCAGTGATTTAATATGGGTTTGAGTATGATTTCTGCTGGATTGTGTACCTCGGTACAGATTTCATGTGCTGTCATGTTTTTTTTACAAACTGATTGGAGCCTGATTCAGACCATAGCATCAAGTCTAAAAAATAAATTTTCTTGTGTTCACTGTGTTGATCAATATGAGTCAGTTTGACTTTGTATAGAATCTTGAACATGTCTTTCCATGCTCAGGGTTACACATCCAGATTTTTTTCGTAGGCTCAGAGTTTCGCATATTCTGATTTTCTTTTTCCCTGTGCATTGGTGGTAACTTTTCATACATGAATATGTACAGATTTTAGAGTAGCATCATGATAAGATCTGGTTTCTTTTCTTGGCTGATATTGTAATATTATGAAAGGTTATATTATACTCAGATTTGTGATACATAAGAGTGAGCTAACTGATTTTTATTTCAGATTCGTGGACTGACAAATTCAAGACAGGTTCTTGGACTGAGAGATTCAAGACAGATTCTTGTATCAGTCGGTATATATATCAAACAAGATATATATATGAATATTTATCAGTTAGCATATATATATATATATATATATATAAATAAGTATATATGTATGTATATGGAACAGGATATAGATATATATCAGCCATCACATATATGAATTAATCAGGAACATTCGTGTATTTCACTGTGTATATGCAGCAGTGATTTTTTTTGTACAAGTGTGGGCATGTATTATGCTTAATACATGTACCTGCAATCTTTAACCTGAATCTGTACCAGCATATGTATATCTCAATCAGGATATATATATGTCAAAATACATATATTGATCAGTATATATTTATATGTATATCGATCAACATATATATATATATAGGTTTTAAGTATTGTAGTTATGAGAGTTTTGGTTATACATGCTATATTTAATTTATTGTTTTAATCTGAGTTGCATACACACATTCAGTTATGTGATTTACTATGTTGCAAAATCTGATTTCTTTTGAAACTATAAAATTTCGTTGGTCATGAATATTTTATTGAAATTGAACCTAATGAGTGAGTATTTAAATTGGTCGGTCTCAAAAAAGTTTGGATTCTAGGACAATATAATAACACATCTGATGTGCTTGATAAAGTTTGCATTTGATCACTAGCCATGAATATGCTTTGTTATCATGTCTTGTGAACCGTGAATACTAAATTGTATTCGTCTATGCATGATTATTGTTATCGTAAAATTTGCAATGTCATTTAATGTATATTCAATTATGTAATGGTTATGTGTGAATCCACTAATGGGCTATTGGAGGCCAAGAGCATATATTGCTCGTGCAGTAGTAAATTGTAAATGCATTGCAAAACTATTTTGGTATTACTTTTGAATTAATAATATTGTTGAATTTGACAAAGCAAGGGCTCGAATATGTTATTGCATAATGATTTGCATAACTGTTTTTGTATAAAAAACCTTTCATTGATTAAGAATGGTAAAAGATACCAAACAACTTAATAAGTTTCTTCCTTGGTGGCCCTCTAAAACGGTTAGAACCTCGAATGATGGTCATGGGAGACTGTGAGGATACTAAACACCGTGTGTATTTGTTTTCTCCAAGAACCTGATGTGTGATTCGTGTTCCTGGCCACGGTTGTAGAAAACTTCAGCTACTTTGCCTGAGGGTAGTGTTGTTAGACTCAACTGTAGTATTGGTATACCGAGAAAGTGACGTCAATGGATGTTGATTTCTTTGTCGTATAAGCATTAGGTGATTTCCTAATGTTCTGATTAATAGTGATGATTCCTTACGTGGGTCGAGGAAAATGTGTAGAACCTACAAAATAAAATACAAATTGTGTGTTAAGCTACCACTGAGAACTGCCTTCAACCTCGAGAGTTTGACCCGTTTTTTAGTATCTACGGGTTTTAAGAAAGTTAGAATTAAATTGTGTGTATTAAGTAGGAACATGCATGCAAAATCAATATTGATAATTGAACTTAAAAAGTTATTCATGCATGTTGCACTGATCAATGCATCTCTAAATATTTAATTTAACATGAAATTATTGGTTGTTTTATTTGAACTGCTTGTATTGCAAGCTTGTTCTAAATGCGTGATGTTTGTAGAACCATGTTAAACTTATGTTTGATTTGATTTTTGCTAATTTTTTTACTAATGATTTTTGAGAGGGTCTCGTACGAGAACTTCAGTTCTTACCCTATTTAAAAAAAAACCATTTTTAGGTACTGAGGCACAGTTATAGAGGGACCAACTAGCTGGAGGGAGCGAGGGTTATGATGTGGTGACCCAAGTTCTAACTGTAATTGTGAGTTTTTGTTTTGGAGGGAACATGTGAACCTTAAATGAGGACTATTTAATTAAATTAAATTCAATTTAACTTATGGTTTGCCTTATTCTATACATTGAATGATTGTTGGGTCATGTAAATTAAATCTGTAATGTGCCTTGGGTCCCTGGGATAATTTCCACAATGTTTCTAAATCATTTAACCATAAAAAAAATTCCATATTTTTCAAGGGTCAGTTTGGGGTCGTTACAATACATATACAAACAACAATAATAATACATTCTAAATAGTATACAATCAAGAATGATGCATAGAGACACATAAAGAGCTAAAAGAGCCTATTCTAACGAAGTCCATGGATGGAAGTGAAACATCTCTCCTTAATGACTACTAACTGCATCACCAAATGCAATTAATTGTGACTTGAAAGTATTCAACAAAAACCAGGAAAGGTACAATATCAAGAGTAGGAGAATAAAACATTTCCATTACCCAGTTGTTGGGGTCACAATGACATCAACCTTTTTGAAGGCTTCCATGTGGTAATGCATTATCCTTCTTCTAAACCATTAGAAAGGAAAAGTGATTTGAGTATTATCAAGAAAATCACACTGAAAAAAAATTTAAATATTTGAGGAGAAACTAAAAATGTATGCAATAAGCAAATCAGTAATGAAGGCAGACATCCAAACAAATCGAAACATAATGTTCAACTTCAGCCTGCTAATCTTTTGATGTGACACAACTTTTAAACAGTGCATGGCTGGGCTAGTTTGACTGTGTAAAACAAATGGTAATTACGTCTCAGTTCTCACAAGTCTAACAAAATGGAAATGAACCCATGGGCTTAGTTTTGTGTCCCCAAAAACTTAAAAAAAAACAGAAAAAATTAAGTGTAAAAATTATAATAGTTGTTGGCAAAAGCAAAATCCAATAACTATAAAAAGAAGCATAGAAAAATGGAAATATGGCTACATTTTCAGTAAGTTGTTTTTAGCTCACCTAAGGCGTTGAGCAGCAACATAGTCTGTTGCAGAGAATGACTGGAAGAGTTTCAGGTTAGTGCGTGTATCAAAGGTTAGCTGAGACCAGTTTCTATGAAACAAAAGAGTATGTTAGAAAAGATAGTTGCACACTGATCCATGAGGTAAATGTCTTTCAACAAATTCTCCATAACCACAAAGTACCATACCCATCAAGACGTTCGGGATTTAAACCACATAATTGTTCTGAACCAATAGAAACAATATGGGCCATCCGCATCTCATGCAACTCTGGTAGGACAATCTCTGTTGTCTTCATACAAGACAAGCAACTAATCAGACTTAAGGAAAAAAAGTTTACATGCTGAGGACTTCCCTTTGCTTTTCAGTTTAAACAAAGGCAGCAAAAAGCTCAGAAATAAAAGGAACTTCTGCATGAACTTACTAAGCAACCATATGTATCTGAAAGCAGCTTAAGAACATCGTCACATGTGTTAGATATATCAGGGGAGTAGACATCATTGAACCACTGACAGACAATTAAGTGTCAGATTGAACTTGATGTTCAAATGTCATAAATAATCCATCTATAAGGCAGAGTTTACACCCAGAGACTAGGAATCATACCGGAGAATATTTTCCTAACCTCAGAGATCTCAATGCACCTGATTTTTCATCGGGAAGTAAGTTTGGCACACAGGGAACTGGCTGAAAAAACAAACAAATTTAAAAATTTCAGTGTATAGTTGGCTACCAAGAAAAGCAAGTTAAGAAAATGAACTCTTGACAAAATGAAGTCAAACAAGTTAAACTTATTCTATAATAAACTATAAGAAGAAGAAACCATCTTAAGCATCAGAGAGAGAAACTATATAAAGATAATAAAAAGAGAAATAAAAGACCCAAATGACTTTTTATCATCTTAAGAAGTGCATGGTTATCTTCCTATGATGAACACTTAGCTATGGCCTCTGAAAGACACATTACCACATTGGTTAATACTAATGCAACCAAGCAAATATCAACCAACTACAAGATCTATCAGGCCTGTTACACATGGAAAGGAATGACTTGGGGCTGGTTAGGCTTAAAAAATGTTATTTCTTTAGAAGATACAGAATGACATGACTACAAAATTTTGGCCAGATCCATGGATTAGTGGACCTCTTACCACTTTACTGCATCCTCTAGAAGATCATGGAGAGATATCTTACATGCTCTCTTGAGGAAGGTATCAACTTGCACAGATTTGTGTGTCCATTCCCCTCACTCACTTGAAACCAGAATAAATAAGAGGCTAGTAACCTTTTGAAAGGAAAAGATGTTATGGTGGGATGGTATGATCTTGAAATATTGTCTACAACGAAGAGTTGCAGGACGGTAAGAGTTACACACCCAATTAAAAATTGGGGCAATGAATTTGTTCCAAAAATCACATTAGATTCTTAAATCACGAGGAAAATGAATTGCCAACCAAAGACAGATTAAGCTTTGGTCTTCCTTAACTTAATAGGTGCTACCTTTATAAATGTGAAAAGGAAAATAAACAGCACTGTGTCCAATGTTTGGAAGCACATCACAGATAGATCTGGATGCAGCAAAACCCCTTGGTCAGATTTTATAAATAATTAAAATGGTGGTTCTCATTCAAACATGAGTCAGGCTAGGAGAAAAAAGTGCTTGAGGGTTGTCCTTTCATGTTGCTATATGGGACAATATGAAACAAGATTTTACACCAAGAGGCTGACTTAAATACAGAAGCTATGAAAAGAGAGGTTAGCCAAGAGGTACTTGTTGTTTCCATGTCATGGTGAAAAAGGTATAGTTGTCATTTTATTATATGTAAATGATATTATTACAACTGGAAGCTCCAGTTTGTTGATTGATAAAATTAAAGTCTTCTTGAATGAGATCTTCAAAATGAAGGACTTGAGTAAGCGGAAGTACTTTCTTGGTATGGATAGAAGTTGATAGAGATCATGAAAGTTTAAGACTGACCCAACAAAGACATGGCTTAGACATGTCAAAAGATTAAAGTTCAGAAATTACAATCCTACTGACACACCCATGTCATTAAGTAGAAAGATGTCATGATATGATGGAGCTGAAAGCAGAATTGTAGAGATGCATGGCTGGAGTGCTTCAGCACTTAATGATTACCCATCCTGGTATAATATTCGTTCTTGATCATGTATGTCAGTTTATAGATTGTGAAGATTCGCTTTTTGGATACTTTGATATTGATTGGGCTGGAGACCTAGATTCTCGAAGGTCTGTTTCAGGGTATACGTATTTTTTGAAAAAACTTTATAACTTGAAAAAGTAAAGTAGAAAAAATTAGCTAGATCAATATTCAATACAAAAGTAGACACGGCATTAGTAGATACAATATAAAAGACTGTATGGGTTAAAAGCTTAGTTTGTGATGTTGGTGCCCAAGCAAGTTAATCCACCATAATTTGTCATAATAGAAGTGCAGTGACATTTGCAGTCAATCTCATTTTTCATGATAGACCAAGAAATATACACATTGATTGTCACTTTATAGTTTATACACAACAAAAACTGGAGAATGAAGTAAAAACAAAATATGTAGGGGCAGTAGTTCAAGTGCCTACCAAAAGAAAGGTTATGATTTCTCTGCGACAAGTTGTACAAGTTGGTGTAATGAAATTAAGAGAGTTTTCACACCTCACACGAGGAAAAACACAACCCAAAATGGGTTTAATCACAAGAGCCACTAAGGGCCAAGAGAGCACATCTAAAAAAATAATATATAATTGATGGAGGAATGCAAAAAATATGTAATAGGAAAATGCATTACATCTAATGGGACAAGAGGTCCCTATTTATATATAAATAAGAGGGCCACGAGGACCCATACAACTGTTGGGAAAGGCCCCAACAGCTAGAAATATAACTGTTGGAGATTCCCAACAGCTATATTGACTAAAAGAAAAACTGAATATAGCTGTTGGAGATTCCCTATAGCTATATCGACTAAAAGACAAAAAAAGGTCAGTTCTGCTCCTAAAGAGCAGAGCCTATTACATGTGCATAGTGTAAAAAGATTGTTTTATCCATAAAGGACAGACCCTATTGCATTGTGAAATTATCTAAAATATCCCTAGAGGGTATTTCCTATTACAAAGTAGAAAAATACGTATATATATAATGTGAATACATATACATATATATACATGTCATATGAACACATAAATATGTATATATATATATGATTATATATATATATACATGTTATATAAAAACATGAACATATTCTAACACCGATGCAGGGCATCCAGATCATCAGGAGATTAGCATGGAGCAAGAGAGTGAACCGCCATTGAAGACCCGATCCGAGAAATCTTACTCTAGAAGATCCAAGGCTAATTCGACCCATTTGGGTCCAAATGGATCCTAGGAGCATTTTGGTAATTTTGCGTGATTTAATTTTTTGAGATTTTTTTTTCATCCTTCTTAGAAAATTATTCCATTTTTGTAGCTTTAGAAATCTGCGATTGTATTTTTATTATTGTTAGGTTGCTGAATTCTATGGATCCGGATAGTTCTGGTATCTGTTAGGCTTAACTTTGGGTACTAGAGGGTGTATTGGGAATAAGGGTAGTTTTTTTATCCAACTTTGGATTTAGACCTTGGGTCCATTCTTTTGATAAAGATCCAATTTTCAAGTTTGGATCTTGAGAGGGATCCAAAATTCAAGCTTTGGATCTACATTGGCTATTTTGAGAAAATGCTTTTATTTGGGTCAATGTGGATCTGGATCCACACTTAAGAGGCCTCTAGAAAAATTGTGTAGAGGAGTTTAGGAGCCTCTTGGAAAAACATTGGATGCTTTAAGGCTCTTTTGACTTAATTTGAATAAGCATAGAAACTTGAAGAAGCTCTTTTAAGGCTTCCTCAAAAATGGAGTTGGCATTAATCCTAGCTCTACTTTTAAAATCTTGGAAAGAGCTAGATTTTGAAGTCTATTAAACTATTCTGGAAAAGTGTTCGACCATTCTTTGTCGTCATTGAAAAGAAAAGGAGAAATCGACTTTCTTGGAGGAACCCTAGCCGTGTGAAGTTGTGGCCATTGGATCCTTGTTTGTGTGAACTTTGTTTGTGAACCTTGTTCATGGAATCTCGTTGTTGTTGTTTGAGTGAACCATTGTTGTTCGTGAACCTTGCAGTCATTTGTGACGTTTTGTGGCAGCCATGGACTGCATCTTCATCTTTGGTGTCCATTGAATCGACGATTCGTGGTGTTTAAATCAACCAACATTCATCTATTTCGGTTTAACTAGAAACTTGATTATTTTGTTAAACTTGTGCTATGAAAGTTGTTGGGTCTTGGGTTTGATATTTCATCGTGATAGTTCTTGATTGAGTTCTAATTTTGTGTTTATCATTTATAAAACTTGACAGCGTTTTGAAAGATTTCGGTTTTGAGAAATTGTTTTTCTTATTATCGTCTGTTGCTTGTATTTTGATCCAACCAGAATCGGGTTAAGGAGGAAGGGATATTGACATTATAGAAATCACCTTTAGAAGTGTTTTTCTGTGCAGGTCGAACTCTAATCACCCTAAGATAAAATCGGCATATAATAATCTTGCTTGTGCTTGTATACATTTTCGGTTTTCTGGTCCGTCTGACCCAATCTCAGTAAACGAAGCATATCTCGTTAGATATAAGTCCGATTTATGCATGCTTAGATTCGTTGGAAAGCAAACAAATTTACCGACATCTTTTGTGTTCTGTCCGTCAACATATTATGTATTTACAGTCTCAAATAACGGACCCAAACAGAGAGCATCATCATTTTCGTGACTGTGTTATGGTTTATGAGTCAGTCTCAGTGTTGGTGTGATATCTCGACACCCCAATGTTATAATTTTGTGTTCTTAGATTCGTTGAAAAGCTATCGAAAATATCTACATCTTTCATGTTCTGTCTGTCAACAAATTTTGTTGTTACACTCTCTTAAACGGACCCGAACAGAGAGTACAGTCTTTCGGGTGACTCTGGTGCGTCAGTCAGGCCCGTTCTTCATATCATGTCTCAGCATCCTGATATCGAAAAATTATGTTTTTTGAAGTGTTGGGAGCTCCCTAGGCCCCATTTGTTATAGATAAGGGACCTATTGTCCCCTCTTATGGTATGCTTCTCTTAAAGCATTTATAAAATTATTTATTTTTATTTTTTGTGCTCTCTTCTACTCTTTGTGAGTTGTTTGTGTTAGCCCTTTATGGCTTATTATATTTAGCATATTAGTGGCTTTTGCTTTTGGGCACATATTGTACTCTTGTAGCCAATTAGAGGCATATCTTTTATGCACATTTTGATTTCATTACATGGTATTAGAGCCCCTAGGTGCTTTCACCCTTGAGCCTTATTGATCGTGGTGCTCGTGTGTATACCCAGCGTGAGGGTGAAAGACATCAAAATTGTAATGACTCCAACTGACCCTTGTAAAAATAGTGGAATTTTTTTTTAAACAATTGTGAAAACTCATCCAAGGATCTTGGGCATTACAAATTTAATATACCAAACCACAAACCATACCGTGTATTGAATCAACTGGAGAAATAAATCACACTTTATTAATTTAATGAAAATGTCAAATAGTCCAGAACATGAAAATCGAATATATCAACTCGAGCCACTCTGTCAGAACTTAGAACACCAGTCACACAGCTAGTAGTATCCAGCCAGCTAGTCATGACATCACTGAGCATCTGTGCTTATAAAACAGTTTTAAGAAAAAGGGTAACAACCGAAGTCCTTTATATGAATACCTCTAAAAATCCAAACAGTATAAAAATTCAGACCTGAGTACACAACTACACATGCTGGTCTGCATAAATACATGAGTATAAATTTTATAAAACTGAAACATGTAATTATATGCAGAAGCATAAGCATGAAATTTGACTAATATGAATCAAAACAATGCATTCAAATGCATGAGCGTGGAGTTGGACAGATCACTCAGCATATTTGAACCAGATCAGTGTTTATACACTCGACCGATCTGAACCAGGACCATACGAGCCTATATTTTGCACATAGACAAGATGCACATATTAAGATATATGATTAAGAAGGTTGATAGACCTGAATATATATAGATATATATATATATATATAGCATTTATGGTCATTAAAAAAAATCAACATACATTCAGATGTATGAATATCAAAATTGATAAATCTGAAGGTTTATGCATATCTTTAGATACAAATTTAATAAAACCAATAAACCTAAATACATGTGCCTCTTTGCATGACCATAAATTTGAACATATACATATACATATATATATATATATATATATATATATATATATATATATTCAACGGCATGAACAAATAAAAATCAATAAATCTAAATGTATGGAGTCATATGCATAAGCAACGAAAATTGAAAATCGACACGCCAATTCTCAAGTGTAAAAATCATCAAATCTGAATATATATATATATATATATATATATATATAATATAAAGCTCGTAATTTTTGAAAAAAAATTGGGTCGAACCCGACCCGGATACGAACTGGGTACCCCGTCGCCTCCCCCATGCTTACTTAAAGCACACAGGGGGATGAGGGTTTCTCATTCGATAAACCCTGCTCCCCCTGCCCTTCCTCTCTCCTTGTCGCCTGATACCCTCCCTCCCTCTCCCACTTCTTTTTTTCTGGCCGTCCGCCGCCGACAGCACCGCTGCCATCCCCCTTCCCTCGCGTGCTCTCTCTCCCTCGACCTCCTCGGCTCATCGGAGGAGCCCTGGCACCAGTAGGCTGCCCGAGCCTCCCCTTTTTTTGAACTCCCCTCTCCTTCACCTCTTCCGTTGTCGGGACCAACGCAGGCAACCCCACACAGGGTGTCTCGTCTCTCCCTCTCCCCGACTCGTCGTGTGCTGGCCACCCCAACCCGACTCTCTCTCTCTCTCTCTGTGTGTGTGTGTGTGTGTGTGTGTGTGTGTGTGTGTGTGTGCTCGCCCTCCTCCCACGCACCGCTGCCCTCCGACGCCGGAACCCACCTTGCTCCAACAACCCCGAACCCTCTTCCTTCTCGCTCGGGTTTTTGCCCCTTCGTTTTTTGCCTATCAAGTAACCTTCGTCCCTCTCTGCCTCACTCTTCTCTCCCGAGCCCTCGCCAGAGGAACCCTCCCCGATGCTTTCCCTCTCTGTCACCTCTCCCGCTCGTGTTCCGGCCACCCGACCCCAGGATTGTCGCTGTCAAGGACCTTCGACGCCCTCCCTCAGGTGAGCCTCCTCTCTCCCTTTCTCTTTCTCTTTCTCCCTCTACCTTCGTTGTCTGCTTCTTTTTCTTCTTCTTCTTCTTCCTTTCCGGCAGGGGCGACTCCCCTGCCGCCTGAGTATGACCGACCGACAAGGGCAAGGCCCCTGCCTCTTGTTTTCTCTGGCAGCCAGGGCCGAATCCCCTACCTTTGCCCTTCTTTCGGATGGCAGGGGCCAAGTCCCCTGCCTCCACCTCCTTCGGCAGGCAGAGGTGAAGCACCCTGCCTCCCTTTCCGGGGTTGGTCAGGCAAGGGCTTTGCCCATTGTCAGAACTTTAATAGCTTTGGCCTCCATTAAAAATGATCTATATTTCAAATGGATGTCAAAAATGCCTTTTTAAATGAGAATCTAATTGAGGAAGCATACATGGAAGCCCTGTCAGGTATTGGTATCTCTAAGGGTAAAGTTCTTCGTCTAGAAAAAGCTCTTTATGGTCTTAAACAGGTACCAAAAGTCTGGTATGACAAATTTAGTCATGTTATGCTTGATATTGGTTTTCAATCGTGTTTGACTGACACTGCTTTGTTTATTAAGAAATCTGATGCATAAATCATTGTTCTCCTCTATGTGGATGATATGATCATCACCGGAGGCGACAAACAGGGAGTTGCAAATATCAAAACTCTTCTTAAAACTCATTTTGAAATGATTGACTTAGGTTTATTAAAATATTTTTTATGAATTGAAGTTGCTTATTCCTTTCGTGGGTATTTGATATCTCAATCTAAATTTGCTTTTGATATTGTTTTCAGGTCTCAAATTACAGATAATAAGAAAGTGGACACTCCAGAAGTTGTCAATGTCAAAATGAGAATTGATGATGGAGAACTTCTTGATGATCCTACTCCTTACAGACAGCTTATCAGAGCATTTTCCTATCTTTCCATTACTAGGCCAGATATAGCACACGTTCACACAATCAGTCAGTTTCAGCATGCTCCCACCTCTGTACATATGAGAGCACTTTTGCTTATTATTAGATACTTAAAGTCCTCTCTTTCACGATAACTCTTCTTGTCTGCTTTATCGTCATTAGATTTAATTGTTATACTGATGCTGACTGGGGAGGTGATCCCAATAATAAACACTCAATCATTGGTTTTTGTGTTTTCTTAGGTGAATCCTTAATTTCGTGGAGGTGCAAAAAGAAACAAAAGGTCTCGCTTTCATTCACCGAAGCTGAGTATAGAGCCATGGCAACCACCACTATAAAAGTTGTTTGGCTCAGATGCCTACTAGCTGATATGGGAGCTGAAGCAACACACACTTCAAGAATGTGTTGTGACAATAAAAGTGTAATCTATATTGCAAGCAACCAGATATTTCATGAGCGCACCAAACATATTGAGATGGATTGTCACTATGTTAGAGAAGAATATTTACATGAAACCATTGATCTGCCATATGTTACATTAGAGTATCAATTAACAAACTTCTTCACCAAGCCTCTCGTGGCTCCCAGATTTCACTTTCTCTTAGACAAACTTTCGCTCATTGTACCGTAAGTTTGAGAGGGAGTGTTAAAGCATAAAATGCAACATATATATAATAATATGATATATTATTATTATATATATTATTTTATTATTTTTCTTTTCATTGTTTTTTGGTTTTTATTTTTCTAGTTCGAATTGAACTAGAATTAGAAACTAGTCAAGTTCCAACTAGGAACTTGACTAGGTATTATAGACGTTGGATTCTAGTCAACGGCTATAATAAGAGCCGTTGGACTAGAGTCCAACGACTCTTTTGAAGAGAGCTCAAAGTGAGATTGCCTCTCTCTCTTTTTTGTATAAATAGGGGTGATCCCCTTAAACATTTGTATCAATGCTTCTTAAGCATTTTTGTGATAAATAAATATTCATTTATGTTATTTGTGTTCTTCCACTTATACCCTTTTATGGGTTTTGTTTGAAGTGTATTTAATAGACATTCTTTTGAGAGATTCGTGTGCTTTGTGGAAGACCACCATTTCATTACAGAACCAACATCTTACCATGATGCTAAATAACCATCAAGAATGGATTAAAGCAATGAATGATGAATTACAAGCTTTACAAAAGCTAAAAAACTTGAGAAATTCAAACATTACCTAAAAGAAGAAAAACTATAAGATGTAGATGGGTCTATAAGATAAAAAACTAAAAGTGATGGGACATTAGAAAGATATAAAGCTAGGTTAATAGCCAATAGATATAGTCAAGAATACATAATAGAATATAACGAAACATTTGCTTCAATCGCTCGAATGGCTACTATTAGAACCCTTATTTCTACCGATACATTAAAAAATGGCCAATCTTTCAAATGGATGTAAAAAATACTTTTTTGAATGGTAATCTCAATAAGGAAGTTTACATGGATCCTCCACCAGGTTTAAGTTTAGTACATGAAAAAAAAATCGGTTATGAAAATCATTGTATGGTCTAAAGCAAGCCCCCAAGGTTTGGTATGATCGATTTAGTAGTGTGATGACACTTCACTTTAAATCTTGTTAGACTGACACTATATTGTTTGTCAAGTCTTTTAATACAAGAATAATGATATTACTTTTATACGTTGATGATATGATTATCACAGAAGATGATAAGCAAGGAGTTAGTCATATCAAAGATGTGCTCAAAGATAACTTTGATACGATAGATCTTGGGTTTTTATGGTATTTTCTTGGAATAAAAGTGGCTTACTCACCTTGTGGTTATTTGTTGTCACAAACTAAGTATGTAACAAAGATCATTGAACGGTCAGGACTCAGATGAAAAACGAGTTGATGCTCTAGAGGTCATAAATGCAAAGATAAAAGATAATAGAGAATCTCTGAAGGATCCAACTCCATATAGACATGATTGGATCTTTATCTTATCTCTCTATTACTTGTCCTGATATTTCTTATGCTATTTATTCTGTTAGTCAATTTCAACATGCTCCCACTATAGTACATATGAGTGTTGCAATGAAAATTATTAGATATATTAGAGATTCTATTCATTATGGGTTATTTCTTTCATCCGCTTCCTCGTTAGAAGTTATTGCATATTCTGATTCTGACTGGAGAGGGGATGTGAATGATAGACACTCAACCCCTGGTTCATGTGTTTTTTAGGTGATTCACTAATTTCATGGATATGAAAGAAGCAACAGAAAGTGTCCATCTCTTCCACTGAAGTAGAGTATCATGTCATGGCAACAACTTCGTCAGAGTTAGTATGGTTGAGACAATTATTAGAAGATTTAGGAGTTCACATTGCAGAAGCCTCGAGATTATTTTGTGACAACAAGAGCGCAATATACATTGTAAGAAATCATACATTTCATGAACGGACCAAACACATTGAAATGGATTGCCACTACGTTCGTGAAGAATTTCTGAAGAAGACCATCATATTGCCTTATGTTCAACCTGAGTATCAACTAGCGAATTTCTTCACTAAAGCACTCCTGTCACTTAGATTTCATTTCCAACTTAGCAAACTCTCAATTGTTACACCGTGAGTTTGAGGGGGGGGGGTGTTAAGATAAGCTTCTAATATATATATTTATATGTATATATTAAATAAATATATATATATATATAATAAATAAAAATATATATATATATGTCCATATGTATGTAAACCAGAATACACATCAGGGGTATTCCAATCATTTTACCTTGTAATAGTAGTCAACCAATTAGGGGCTAACTGTTTAAATTATTATTTTTTGTTTTTTTGTAATGTTTACTTTTTTGTACCTTGATTGGGACAGCTCCAAGCTGCTCCCAAGAGTTAATTGAGTTGCTCCCTGTTCCCATTGATTGTTATAAATAGGGCTTCAAGCCCTTGTAAAGCTCAATGTCTTTTGAGCATTTTATGTAATACAAAAGCCTTTATTTGACCCTTGTGTGGGTGGTGTGGGTTGATCAATCAAGTGTGCTTCTTGGTTGGTTGTCTTCTAATAAGTCTATAAAAGACACTTGTTTGTTTGTTTTTTCATTTCATTACAAATACATGCTCTATATTTAGTTTCAAAGAATTCATAGGATACTAATCTACTAGGTGCTTTAGATATTCTCATGGATCTTTTAATACTAGATTAGTCGATGACTTGATTTTGAGAATACTTTTCTAAGGCACATGGAGGGTGATCCTCGGTACAACGAGTATAGACTTGCATTTCAATCTTTTATAAGCAAAAGTGTTAAACTAATTTTCTATAAGAGAAATTGTAATATCGCGTATTTTTCATGATTTTTAATTTCAAAAAATATAATTTTTTAAATTTAATATTTAATTATATTGATAAAAATGATGAAAAATACATTAAAATATAGGTGACAACAGTTGGGTCTGGGCGTGGCCTAGTTGAGTCAATTATAATTTATTTATTTCTTTACTTTTAACCTTTAAATTCGAGCAAAAATTGAGCAAAATTCAGGCGAAATTCAGGTATGTATATCGTTAGATGCGCCTCGTAATTCTAAGCACGTTTGTGACCTATTTTTCTGAAATCAAGTTACGATTGGCCCGAAAATCGCATTTTTCAAAAATGACCCGTATCTGTTTTTTACTTTTTCTAGATTGGATCGGATCCACTCCATTTTATCCAAGTTAATATAAATTTGGACCCAGTCCAAGATCCATATTAACTAGGATCTGGTCTAGCAGATCCAGATCTAGATCCAAAATCCATCCATGGTTAATTTAAAACTTTAAAATTAATTTAAAATTTAAACTGGGTAGGTAGAATTCTACCTGGAGTAGAACTCTACTCTAGGGAGACTTCTAGAGGGGGGCGACACCCTCTGGAATATTCTCTGAATATTATATTAGATAAAAAAATAAATAAATAAGTAAATAAATTAATTAAAAGAAAGATAATATTTAGAGCTACTTAATTAAGTACTCTAGAGGGGACGTCACCCTCTAGATAAATCCTTGTTAAAAAACTAAAACTAAAATAAAATAAGATAAACCAATATATAAGGGGTTGGTCTCCTCTCTCTAGAAAATCGTGTTCTAGAGAAAGAGGGAGAGAGTTAGAGAGAGAGAGCTAAAAAAAAGAGAACCCAAAATCGGGTGAGGAGAGAGAAAAGAAAAAGAAAAAGAAAGAGAAAAAAAAAGAGAAAGAAAGGAAAAAGAGAGGAGAAAAAATTGTTTTCTTCATACATCCATCAATTTTTTAGTATTTTTCTACGCTACGATTAAAGTACTGGATTCTCTCTGAGTTCTTATGGGAAGAAATAGGTATAAATCTGATTTCATGTGTAAGTTTAGATGGAAAGGAAAATCTAATTAAAAAATATATATGTATATGTATATAAAGTAACGATTTCATGTATGTATACATATATATGATTATTTCTTGAGATTTGGATTCCCCTAGAGTATTAAATCTTGAAATATCTATGTTTTTTATCCCCATAGATGTCAATTTTCTTGATTTGAGCATGCCATCAATTTTATTTATATGCATATTACCGAGTTCCCTAGTTCATGCATCAAAACTATGAGCACAAAATAATTTCGGTTGATGCATATGAAAATTTGCACTTAATATATGTGTTGTTGTTTTTGCTATCTTCATTGAGATGAAGAAATTTAATTATGCTCATGTATTTATCTATCATTTACCATGGATTTTAGTGGTTTTTTTAATATGTCGCTGAACTAAATTTTTATTATTGTTATCAGATCTGCCGCATACCTATATGTATATGCAGATCTGGTACAGGTCCGTAACATACATATATGTGTACGCAGATCTAGTACAGATTTGCAGAATATATATATATATATATATATATATATATATATATATATATATATATATATATATGTGTGTGTGTGTGTGTGTGTGTGTGTGTGTGTGTGTGCAGATATGGCCCAGATCTACCGATTCCTCTTATCAATTCAAATTTCAGCTAAGTTATGTATACTCGCATAAGAATGTGTTGTTTTCTAATCAGATCTGCCAATTTGTTATGTGTGTGTAGTCATATCAGACTTGCCTATACACTACATGTGTGCAGTCTAATCAGACTTGCCTATATGCTATGTGTGTGCAGTATGATCGGACTTGCCTATATATATTGTGTGTGAAATTTGATCAGATTTGCTAATGTGTGAGCATGTGCAATTTGATTAGATTTGTCAATGTGTTGTGCATGTGCAGTCTGATCAGACTTTCGATATGTTGTGCATGTGTAATCTGATAAGACTATCGATATGTTGCGTGTGAGCAATCTGATCAAATTGGCAGATGTGTTGTGAGTTTGCAATCTGATCAGATTTTCTAGTGTGTTGTGAGTGAGCAATCTGATCAGATTTGTCGATGGCTATGTGTGTGCAATCTGATTAGATTTGTCGATGGTTGTGTGTGTGTGCAATCTGATCTGAGTTACCAATGTGTGCTGCATTTGGAATTTGATCAGATTTGCTAGTGGTTTGTATGCTTGCAATCTGATATGATTTGCTACTGTGTTGGGTTTGCAATCTAATCAGATTTGCTAATGTGCCCTATATGTGCAATCTTACCAGATTTATCGATGGACTCTGTGTATGCAATCTTATCAGACTTGCAGAGTTTCGCTTGTATGTGAATCTGATCAGACTTGCAGAGTTTCGCTAGTGTGTAAATCTGATCAGATCAACTAAGACCAAGATATATGTAAAGTTGACCAGATTTGTCGAGATTCGTGAGCATGTAAATCTGAACAATTTTGTCGTGTTTAGGCTCACATTCATGTTGGTTGCAGGATTATGTATTCGATTATAAGTTTGGTTGGTTATGTATGTTTATGCAATCGAATGTCATGTTGCAAACATGCATATCATACATATAAATCTGAAGTTTATTTTGATGTTTTCATAAATATGATCATGTGCATGTTTGGGTGTTTATGCATGTAATTGATCATGATAATGTGTGTTGCAAGCATTTGTTCGCATGCGTATGCGTTTGATTTTATGTGCTTTCATTTTTTGGTGTTTGAATGTGCATTGTAGACATGTTTTGAAACAATGTGTGTTGCATGTTCACTAAAATTTTGCAAAGGATACATAAATCACTTTTGAGATATGTTGATAGTCAGATGTGAACCATTGTGAGCCATATAGGCCAGGAGCATGTATTGCTCCACTTATTGTTGATTTTATTTATGTATTGCAAAATTTATTTATGAAAATTATTTGTTTTTCAAAATTAGTTGCACTATTAAATTGTGTGGGCCATAGCCCGAAGTTCGTTTTGCATGTGGATTTACAAAATGGTTCTTGTGTAAAGAACTTGAAATTATTTAAAAGGTAAAAGAGACCAAATAGTGTAATTAATCTCTTAATGCCCCTTTCACAATATGGGAATCTTGGGTAACGGTCATGGGAGAGCGTGAGGATACTAAAACTCTTGTGTGATTATGCTTCTGAACCCGATATAGTGATTTACCTCCCGACTTCGATTTTAGGGAGATTTCAACTACTTTGCCTGGGGGGGGTGTTGACTCAGCAGTAGTTTTGGTATATCAAGAAAGTGCATCAATTGTTGAGGATTTTCATTGATATCCCGACATTAGGTGATGATTCCTAATGTTCCGATGGAAGGTGAGAATTCTTCATATCGGTCAAGTAATAAGTGTGAAACCCAGTAATAAAATACAAATAGGGTGTTAAGTTACAACTGAGAACCTAACTTGAACTTCAAAAATTTGTGCCTGTTTTAAGTATCTGCGAGCTTAAGGAAAAGTAAAAATTAAACTTGTGTGTATTTAATAGGGACATGCATGCAAAAATAACTCTGATAAATAACTTCATAAGTTACTCATGCATGTACATGAAATCATGCATATTTACTGTTCAACATTAGTTCATGCATTCATGCTTACTTTGTTTCACATGATATTTGTTATTGCATGATATTTTGTTAATACTTGAATGGTAAGTTGATTATGGTGAATTGTTATTATGATATTCCTCTGAAATTTATACATGAATTTGGTTTATGTTATTCCTTTACTGTTTAAATTTTTATAGAAATTCATACAAATAATTTTGGTTCTTACTCGTTTTCATAAAATTGTCTTATAGGTTCGGATGCTCAGTGATGTCCTGACTAGCTGGCTGGAGACTGCGAGCCTTGTGACTAGTTTCTAGTTCTCTGACAAGATGGCTTTTATGCGATAGACGATTTTTGTTCTGAGCCCATTCGACATTTATTTATTGATTAATAAAGTTTGATTTATTCTTCCTTGGATTCAATGCACACTATAGTTTGTGGTTTAGTATATTAAATTTGTGAGGCCCTGAATCCTTGTGTTTGTTTTCGCAATTGTTTAAAAAAAATAAATTCCTCTTTCGACATTGATATTGTCTCCAAAATACGTGGGGTCTTCATCATCTACCTCTTATGCTCCTTTCGCGTTAATCCATTAAATGCCCTCTTCATTCAAAAGAGTTTTTGCTTCTTCAACCCATGCATCCAATTCATCAAAATGTTCCAAATTGATGGGATTGAATTGCTCTTTGTACCTTATTATTGATAACCTTTCGATTTGCTTAAAAAGATGACATGAAAAAATTAGAAATAATTGAGTTTTGAATGAAAATGACAAATAAAATTTATAATCTTATATATCTCTGCCTCAGTTGTAAGTTGTAGCAAATGTAGACGAGGTCATTGAGCCTTCTATGCTCCAATCTATTTCTTCTTTTGTTATGGATTTGCTCAAATATACTCTAGTTTCTCTAGCATTCACTTGTACTACATGTTTGGCTAAGAATGTGAATGGCAAAAACTCTCAAATTTGGAATATCACTTCCAAACCTTGCTCACCACAAGTCTGAAAAGAAAATTAAAAAAATGAGAAATCAATTATAAGACAATAACATATATAGAATCATATTAAACACCATAACTAAATAACAATTTGAAATTAAAATTGAAATAGGCAAAATAAATTACCTGTACGTATTGTGACATGGTTTTGCACTGCTGCAAGTCTCCCCATATCATACAATACATTATCATAAGTTTAAATTTCTTTATGAATTTAATCTTGAATGTTATAATCAGGGTTCAACCTTTCAATGCAATCCAAAAGTCTCTTGTTGACTTCCCTATTTATTTTAAATGTATATGAGTATTTAAACGCGGGATTTAAATAATATGTTGCAGCATGAAGAGGTTGATGAAGTTTTTCAGTTCACCTATGATCAATGATATTCCATATAGGTATGTACAATTTTTCTTCTCCTTCAAATTATCTCTAATGGCCTTTTTTGCCTTATCCATGGCCTCATAGAGATAACCCATAGTTGGTTTGTCTTCACTGCCGACCAATCGAAGCACTTTCACCAAAGGTTAGGACTCTTATTGTTGTTGCTTCTATTAAAAAATGGCCTATCTATCAATTAGATGTTAAGAATGCATTCTTAAATGGAGAACTAAATGAAGAGGTTTATATGGACCCTCCGCAAGGAGTGTGTATTGGTAATGATAAAATTCTTAAACTTAACAAAACCTTATATAGATTAAAACAAGCTCCAAAGGCTTAGCATGATAAATTTAGTAACGTAATGACGAGTTTGAATTTTTGCTCTTGCTATACTGACACTGCTTTGTTTGTGAAAAGTGCAGGGTCTTCAGTAGTTATTCTCTTGCTTTATGTTGATGATATGATCATCACTGTCTTAAAGAAAATTTTGACATGTCTGATCTTGGTTTCTTAAGATATTTTTTAAGTATTGAAGTAGCGTACTCTCCATGGGGGTACATTCTCTCTCAGATGAAACTTGCAGTTAACATTTGTTTAAAGTCTGGCATCACAGATGACAAGAAGACGGAAACCCCTGAAGTTATCAATGCAAAGTTAAGGTTGGAAGATGAAAATCTTCTTGAATATCCCACTCCCTACCGCCAACTTATTGGTTCTCTGACATACTTATCCATCACTCGGCCAGACATAGCTCATGCAGTTCACTCAGTCAGTCAGTTTCAACATGCACCTACAACCGTGCATATGAGTACAGTCTTAAGAATCATCAGATACATTAAAAATACTATAACTAAGGGAGTTTTTCTTTCCTCTTCTCCATCACTTGAATTAATTGTTTATACTGATGCTGATTGGGGAGGAAATCCCAATAATAGAGTCTCAACTACTGGTTTTTGTGTATTCTTAGGTTACTATGATTTCTTGAAGATGCAAGAAGCAACACAAAGTTTCATTGTCCTCAACGAAAGTTGAATATCGTGCAATGACACTACAACCATGGAGCTTGTGTGGCTTAGAAGACTCCTCGGTGATATGGGCATAATCATCTCTACACCTTCGAAGATGTGTTATGACAATAAAAGCATAATTTATATCACAAGCAACCACATCTTTCATGAGCGTACTAAATACATTGAGATGGACTGCCACTATATTCGTGAAGAATATCCAAGGGACCATAGCATTGCCGTACGTTACATCCGAGTACCAGTTGACGGACTTCTTCACCAAAGCTCTTGTTGCTCCTCGTTTTATGTTCCTTCTCAACAAGCTTTCGGTCATGTCCCCGTAAAGCTTGAGAGAGGGTGTTAAATATATATATATATATATATATATATATATATATATATCACATCATACCCGATAAAGGGTATTTTTGTAATTTTGCCCAATAGGGGCATTTTAGTCTTTTTCTTTTCTTTTATTTTCTTGCTTTTCTTTTTCCTATTTTTCTTTTTCTTTTTTTTATTGTAAATGCATTAAATGCATAATGCATTTGGGGGCCCAACGACTCCTTGTTGGGCCTCCCAATGCCCACTCTCTCTTCTCTTTTCCCACTCTCTCTCTCTCACTCTTTTGCTTATAAATAGAGGGGTAAACCCCTTTGTAATGTGTGGCTTTTACAAGCCCATTTTTTGCTTTATAAGATTTTTCCTTTTAGCAAGTCATTCTTGGCCTTGTGTTTGTCCATTGTGGACTTGTTCTTTGCATCTTGCTTGTGAATGTCCATTCTAGGACATTGTGTTTATTTCCACTTATTTCATTACAAACCGTACAACAAAAAATAGAAAGACTCTCCTCCAAGATTGGATAGAGGCATCCTATTTATCAAATAAACCGTTGTATGAAATGCCTCTGACTAGAAACCAGCCTTGAGATTAGCATCATACATCATAGTCAAGGTTGTTTCCATAATATGATGGTATTTACATTCAGCCACACCATTTTGTTGGGAAGTCCTTGGACAACTCAACTCACGTTGAATCCCATTATCAAGTAAAAATTGTGTGAATTCATTAGAAATGTATTCATCACCACCATCACTTTATAAGGCTAAGATTTTTCGAGAAAATTGGGTTTCAACATATGTTTTGAATCTACGAAAAATATGAAAAACTTGGTCCTTGGATTTCAGGAAATATATCCAAGTGAAACAAGTAAAGTCATCTACAAAAATCACATAGTATTTGGATTTTGATAGGGACATAATAGGAAAAGGCCCCCAAACATCAAAGTGAATAAGCTCAAAAGGAAAATAAGTTCCTTTATTTGATATGGAAAAAGGGAGTTCATGACTCTTACAAATACGACAATACAAGAAGAAAAGTTTCTTCTTTTGACCTCAATTAAACCTTTATTATATAAAAGATCAAGAAAACTCGAATTGAAATGACCTAATCTACGATGTCAAACATTAATTTGTTGGTAAACTCCTGGACTAGATGACGATGCAAACAACGAATGACTAGCTAACGATGAAAGAGGCTTTGGAGTTTCATTTAGGACATATAGATTTTTGCATATTCTCCCCCCAACGAGCGTCTAATTCGTGTGAATTTTCTTCATAGAAATAGAGGAAGGAGAAAAGGAGACACAAGAATTAGTATCACGACAAAGTTGGAAAACAAAAATAAGATTTTTCTTAATATTAGGCATAAGCAACGTATTAGACAAAGAAATCATTTACTTGTGGGAACAATAGTTGTACCTATGTAAGTAAAATGGTGGTGTTTCACATCTCCCGTAATCACACTCCCATTACCACGATAATGTTCAAGAGAGTTTACCTGAATCTCCCGTAACATTGTGTGCGGACCATGAATCCATGAACCAGCCCTAAGAAGAGGTGCTCAGAGTGTGTCCTGACATAGAGTGCACCCCAAGTGAGGATGAAGAGTGCATGTTGACAGGTCACGAATTCTCAACAAGATTATCATTTTAATGGAAATTGAGCTGCTCGAAACCAACATTAAGGGCCTCCAAATCATGTGAACCAGCAACTGAAGAAGGATATGAACTAGAGGGAGCCTGCATAAAATTTGTTGGAGCACGAGGATCAACACCAGCTAAAGGTGGGGCAGCAGCTGCAAGGGCTCGAAAACGAGCAGGAATCAGCACTGTAGGTGCCCGATAGATAAGAACATAATGCCAATAGCAGTTGGAACATGTATGATCCTTCTTCCCACACATTTGACATATCACATTCATTTGATTACAAGAGGAAGAAGGTGAAGGGAGAATACCTGTTCCACATCCACCAAAATTGTAGCCACGGCTACGCCCTCTTCCTCGGGAAGAGTTAAAGCTTTGGGTTGCAACCAGGACTTCATGATTCACCTCATCCTTATGAGACCCGGATGATATGTTGATCATGGTTTTATGTTCTAATAGCATGGTTCTCAGCCTATCAAAAGGTGGATGAGGCACAATTCTAGTATAAACAGCAATAAACATGTACTCCTGTCCAAGTCTGTGTAGATATCTTCATCCGACATTGGGGATCCTATGGCAGTAAGCTGATCCACTAGGACCTTAATTTTAGTGAGATATTCAGCAATATGCGAATTTCCCCTTTTTAACTCTGCAAACTCTACTTTTAATTGATATATCTTGGGAATGAAAATCTCCTCATACCACTGATGTAAGGTATCTCATAGCTTTTTTGCTGGAACTCCTAATGGGATGTATAGAAGTGCCTTGCAGGAGAGGGTAGCAGTGATAAATGCTATGGCTGATTGATTATCTTTTTGCCACGCAATAAATTCTAGGTTTTTGATCATGACCTTAGAGGCTTTATCTGCGCTTCCATCCTGCACTAAAATTATTTGGGGAAAAAGTTCCAAAGGTACAGAAATCGACCCATCAAGATGTCCCATCAGATCATGGCTGCAAAGGAAAGGAATAATTTGTTTCTTCCAAAATTGAAAGAATCAAGTTTCTCAGTGACTAAATGGCTGAGGAAAGAGGCATTGATGGCAGCCATTTGACAAAAAAATGAGGAATAAAAACAAGGACAATGGGTTTCAATGAAAAGCAAAACCAACTAATCATGCTGAATCTGTCAGACGATTCTGAATTCCAGGCTATTGTAATCTGAGCAATATCTGCATTCTTTTTTTTTGCAGATGATCAGAAATTACAGATTAAAGGTAGTGGCACTCTTTATGGTTGATTCAGAAACACAGATCCAAGAATATATATATATATATATATATATATATATATATATATATATATATATATATATATTTCAAGAAAAGAGGATGAGTCACATCGGATCTGATCTGATGTGATAGGAGAAGAACGAATAAAGCTGGGAAAGAAAAGAAATACTTTTTTTATTCAACAAAATGATAGGTATGGGATTTCTTTTTTATTTTTGAGAAGGGATCAGATCTGACGTGATGAATCGTCAGATCTGGATCGATTTAATCAAATAAGACGGGTCTGATCTGACATGATAAGATCTTGTTTTTTTTATGGACAAGGGATAGATCTGACGTGATGATCGTCAGATCTGGATTGATTTGATCAAATAAGACTTTTCAGATCTGACACAGGAAAGGACTTTTCAAATCTGTTAAAATACTATTATTATTTTTGGGATATGGAGAAAGAAGGATGATTTAAGAATGGGAAGGAAGAAAGAAACCAGGATCGATGAGACTTACCTCTTTTTGAGCTCTGATACCATGTGAAATAACCTTGAGAAATGATCTTGCACAATAAACAGACAAGACAAGCAAAGAGAGAAAGGAAAAGATATTGATGGAGGCAAAGAAGATGTCTCACCGGCTCTAGGGTGATGTCCTTTGTTATATATATGAATAAGAGACATTGCAATATTTCCCTTTGGATATGAAGTTAAATACAGGAATACAAATAACAAAATAATACATTTGGATCTGGATCTGGATCTGATCTGATCCGACTATTCTTGATAGTCTTAACACTAAGGGTCAAGAGAGCACATATAAAAAAACAATATATATTTGGAGGAAAGCACAAAACATGCATTAAGAAAATGCATTACATCTAATGAGACAAGAGGCCACTATTTATATATAAACAAGAGGGCTAAGGACCTACATAGTTGTTTGTTGGTAAAGGCCCCAACAGCTAGAAATACAGTTGTTGGAGATTCCCAACAGCTATATTGACTAAAAGACAAAGGGGAATATATTTGTTGGAGATTCCCAAGAGCTATATTGGCTAAAAGATAAAACTGAATATAGTTGTTGATGATTCCCAATAGCTATATTGACTAACGGATAACAAAAGGTCAGTTGTGCTCCTAAAGGTAGAGTGTGTAATAAGATTTTTTTTGTCGCTAAAGGATAGACCCTATTACATAATGAAATTACCAAAATACCCCTAGAGGGTATTTCCTATTACAAAGTAGACAAATAGGTGTATATATATATACATGTAATATGAACACATAAATATATATATGATTATATATACAAGTTACATAGAAACATGAACATATTCTAACAGTTGGAACCCCATGTACTGAAGGGGAGCGGGGAGCATTACTGGGTGGCCTAGGGTACTTTCAGCATTCTATATTTTTCTATCCTTTGAGTTCCACCCTTATTTTTTACTCTTATCGATTTTTTTTGGAAGTAAATTGGATGTAATGTTAATTTAGTGGATATGTATTTTCTTTATAGTTATTCTTGTGTGGCATTCTCGTTATTCATTGTATTTGTGTAACCTCACGTAAATCATCCCATTAGGGATGTTTAGATGTGTTTGCCCCACAGACAAGAGGTTATTTGGGGCAACACGTTGTTTCCCCTCCAAGGTAATCCAAGCCTCTTTCTCTTCACATAAGTTCTTAGAGAACTCAGAACCAATACTTTCACAAATACAAAAATGCATTTTCATTTCAAATATTGGTCATGAAACCTATATGTTTGTGGAACGAACTTCACAAAAAGCAGATATGATATGGAGGATAAATAGTACACAATAACAATAAGTCCGTTGCAAAGAAAGATTTATGAAAATGACAACAAATGCATGAACCTTGTTACTATCTCTTCATAAAGCCATATAATTAACCCTAATAAACACAAATAGAACAATCAATCTGCATGATATAAACATCATCAACAAAGACAGATATAATTGGAAACATCACATTACAGGCTTCAAACTGACTCTGTCAATGGCAGAAGAACCCAAGACTGCAGAATACCTGAATAGAGATTATAAACAACATCAAATTCCAAATATGAACCATTTAAACAAGGATAAATATTTCATTTATAATACAACCATCTCGCAATATTCTTTTTTTTTTTGGAAAAGAAAATAAACTCAGCCATTAGGAGGTTGCGACCCTACTAATAACAGTAACAATTCTGGATAAAGGAGGGTTGGGTTCACTGATAAATGGGTGTGAAACTTTACTACATTATATGAATATAAATCCTAAGAGAAAGTCCTTTAATGCTGGGGCATTCCCCACTGGAGGGTTAAGATGGAAAGTGATCATAACGAGAAGTGAGCAAGGGTGTGAGACATTCATTGAAATGATATGCTATGGCAAAACACATCTCTGTGAGAAGTAGTCAAGGGATAGGGCATTCACTGAAAGGGACACACTAAGATGACACCTGGTCATACTGAGAAGCAGGCAAGGGTGAGGACATTCCCCATAAGCAATGCTCAACAAAACCTAGTTGTTGTCAGTACAAAGAAAGGGCTTAGCACTCACATACATTTATGCAAAAGAGTCTTGGTAGCAGGATGAGAATTGCATTATGGAATATAGGAACATTAACATGAAAGAGTGCAAAAATATCAAGTGCTAAGAGGACATGTATGTATGTATGTATGTATGTATGTATGTATGTATGTATGTATGTATGGCTACAAGAGTCAGTAGAAGGAAAGGAAGATTTACAAGGATTTATGTTATCATATGTAGGATGAATAATTCAATAAATGATAGGGATTGTAATTGATACTGTTTTATTATCTGAAAAGGTTGTTTAAGTACCTAAAGATTATCTTAGATAAAAAGACCTTTAATGTTATGAGCGCATATATACCTCAACCAACCACGATTAAGAGGAAATAGTTAGAGACTTGATTGAAGAAGTAATTTGAAAAATTCCAAATAATGAAAGTATATGCATTGGTGGAGATTTGAATGGACATATAGGAAAAACAAAAAATGAATTTGAGAGAATACATGCAGGATATGGAGTTAGTGATAAAATTGGGCTAGGAGATATGATATTCTTGACTTTGCAATTGCATGTTTATCTTGCAATAGCAAATACATACTTTCAGAAGGAAGATAAACACCTGATAACATTCAAGATTCAAGAGCCTCACATGACACTGATTGATTATTTTATTCTAATATGAAAAGAAAAAAAATGTGTAAGAAAATGCAAGGCCATTCTAGGATAGTGTACTACAACTCAGCATATCAATTTGACATTTGTGTATAAACAGTAAGATGATAAGAAGAGACATCAAGAGAAACCCAAGAACCAAGAGGTGAAATCTTAAAGGTGAGAACCAAACTAGAGAAAATATGATAAATTAGCAATTAAGAAGTATAAATAGGGATAAAGAATATGAGAAAAAATAAAACATTAGGTCCAAATGATATACCCATTGAGTTTTGGATGTCAAAGGGAAAGATGAAATAAAATAAATGCCAAACGAGTGGAAAAGGAGCACTCTGATTCTTATATCTAAAATACAGGTGACATTTAAAATTGTCGCAAGTATGAGGATATTAAACTTATAACTCATAGTATGAAGCTTAAGAGAATAACAGAGATGTCTAAGAAGAAAATCACATGTATCAGAAAGTCAATTTGATTTCATGCCAAGAAGATCAACAATAGATTTTTTTTTTGTTAGGACAGTCCATGAAAAATCTTGAGTACGTTTTTTTATAGATTTAGAGGAGGCTTATGAAGTTCTCAGGCTACTAATTTGGTAATTATCAAAGAAAGAAGCCCTTACAGATATACTGAAATAATCCAAATATATATATGAGGCAGCCATAATGACTATTAAGACATGTGAAGAAACAAGTATATTTCCAATTACGATTGGGTTACACCAAAAATCCAATTTTTAAGTCTATACCTGTTCACCTAGTCATAAACAAAGTAACATCTTCTATCCAAGAGGAAGTCCCTCAGTGTATGTTGATTGCAGATGATATAGTATGTGTTAGCTAAGGCAAGGAAAGTGTAGAAACATAACTAGAACACTAGAGGAGCATATCAAAGAAAACTGGTTTAAGAATCAGAACAAAAACTAAATATATGGCATGCAGGTTTTGCAAGGAAATTGGTCAAAATAATGGTATAAAAACACAAGATCTTGCAAGTCAGCAATATCAAAAGTATCATTAATTAAAATCTATGATAGAATAAGATGGTGGATTTCAAGAAGCTACCACTAATAGGATTTCTGCCAGTTAGATAAAGTGGCGACAAGCTGGAGTGTTGTTAAATGAGTAACTCTGATTGAAAGGGCGCAACACTCTTGTTTGGTGTTGAATGTTGGGCAACTAAAGGTGATGGAAAGAGAATGTATGTCATAGAAACGTCAAGATGGATGTATAGAGTTACACAAAAGGTTAAAATTAGAGATCAAAAAACATGAATCCTACCAATAAAAATTAGAGAATGTCATTTAAGATGGTTTGGGCATGCTCAATGGAAACCTATCACAACATCAACAAGATTAATACGATGCCAAGTGGAAAGAAATTAGAAAAAAGGAAGACTGTTAAACACCTAGAGGGTGGCATTGAGAGGTGGTATGAAGGATTCCAAGGGACTGAAGATGTAGCTCTAGACAGGGAGAAATAGAGAAACAAGACCAGTAAAGTTAACCCCATGTAGTTGGGATAAGAACTGATGAAGGTGACAAAGATGATGCAAAGAAAACAAATTTAGATTTAGTACTAAAAAAGAATACCGTACACTAGCAAAATATCCTCAACTGTGGCAGCAATTGGGCCAATTACCTCGACCGTTCCACAATCACATAAAGAACTGCAAAAACACTAGTGTGAGAAACATGTCAGCAAGAATAGTACCAACTTGTAAGTTATTTTTTTCTTATCTGCATCGTGAGAAGGTCAAGCTATCATCAACGTTGTGAACTAAGAGAAACATAGTGCCTGCAAGTTTCTATTAATGGTATCCAGCTAATAGTAAATTTTTTGGGTCACCATCACTACATAGAACCTATGCACAATCCAACAAATTCATCAACGGATTTCTAAACATTATTCCACATACATAGTTCAGAGTAATTCACATGTGATTTATTCAGATTACTTGATAAGATGTTTTTCCTTCTTATTTTGAAGAGAATAACCTGCTCAGCATCCAAAGTATTTGCATTAAGTGGAAACCGAAGGGCAACCACTCTTTCCCTCGAAATACAAAAAAGAATGTGTATGGCTTCTATAATCTGCCATTGAGCATGAATCTTTCAAACAGGAAAAAGTCGTGCTATTCTCAGACAAACAAAAAAGAACAATAGAAATACTGAAATAGTAGTAATAACTGCACTTATATAGCACTAACCCTGTCATATCAGTCCTCCCATATGTGGTTTTTAATCCGACAACACCACAAAGTGAAGAAGGAATTCGTATAGAGCCTGCATTTGACATTAAAATTTCCATTAAGCTATGCAATTAAGTACATCCAATGAAATAAGTTTTATGAATATAAAGTGAAAAGTTAGCACAACCTCCACCATCAGTTCCAAGTGCAGCTGGACAAAGCCCAGAAGCTACAATTGTTGCTGGACCTGATGAAGACCCACCAGTATACCTATCTATTGAATGAGGGTTTCGTGGTGTTCTGTGACAAATTTATGTAAACAGATGAAGTGTTAATGGTCAGCAGCAGCATATCAAAGCTAGTGGCACATACAATTTGTTTAAAAATGATGAATTAAATATAGTACAGAGACTGTTGAACCCAACTGAAACACCTACAATGTTTTTTGCAATAATAAACTATTTATCATTTTCAAGATGATGTGTTGAGTCTTTGAAATTGTTGTGGCGATTTACACCAACCTTTTGCATAAAAAATACGTTTCAGATTATGATCATAAATTTCCGAAACTATTCTGTGACCACGAAAATAAGTTGGTCACATATGGAAAGCCTTCCAACTGTAAAAAAATGGAGAAAAAGATAATGGAAGAAACCCAATATAGCATAGGGCAGCAATATAAGAATAATTGATCTATATGCTTTGAACTGCTATGGACCTTCAGATCAATTATTCAGGAGGAATTTCTTGATTATTTATCCAAATTATGTTGATATCCAGCCTTATTGAACAACTCAACAATGTTTCATATTGTGATAAGTTGTTAATAAGGATACAGTTGTGATGTACTGCAGTCATAACATGTTTATGGCTTTCTTGCTATTATTATCATTGACTGCAGGGGCATTTCTTCATTTTCTCTAATGGCGCATTGAAGACTCATGCAAAATAATAACCCACATCCCTGTTGATAAGTAATAGAACTGCATTTTTATAGTTGTGTTATGGCTGATTTGTGAGATATCGTGTGTATGCATGTGCAGATTTGAGTTGAAGAAGAATATGAAGGGGAAGGAGTCTCGTATGATAATGTTAGGGCAAAGAGAAAAAGCTTAATCTCATTTGTTTGTCCTTCAGTTATGTACATATGCCTATATTTTTTCCATGACAAAAGTGCACTTGTGCCGCTGAGATTAAGACTGCATTGTTATATAGAGTTGAAGACAAAATGGACAGTGACTAATATGAATGACACTCTAATACTCCCCCTCAATTGGGGGAGATGTCACTGATCACTAACTTGCTAATAGTCTCTCTTGTGATTGGGCTCTACTCACTGCCTTGGTTAAGATATCAGCTAATTGAAGGTGAATGCAAAGATAATCTGAAATTCCTTGGGTTCAACCTTTTCCCCTTATAAAGTGACAATTTGTATCTATGTGGTTGGTTCTCTCTGTAATGAAATACAAAGAAACACAAACAAATGCCTTTTATGGGAAAGTTAAACACACACGAACAAAGACCACTTATGGGTCAAGATACAAACACAAACACAATGCCACTTATGGGCAAGAGAGAAAGCATAAAAAATATATAGATTTCATTGAGAGAGTGTTTGAGAACAAGCTTAACGAACAAGAGGGGAAAACCCCTTATTTATACAAGAGAGGAAGCGATAGAAGCATTGGGACTCTCCCCAACGGCTAAAAATAGAGCTGTTGGGGAGGTCTCAACGTAAGTAGTGTATCATTATTCGTATCGGTCGACCCAATAGTAACACCAATTCTTAAACGTATCATAAATTTTTAATAAAAAATTTAAAAAATCCAAAAATAAAAAAATCATGACATAAAATAATGATGAATTGCATAAACTACATACATAAAATCACATTAGGAAGCATTTATATCTTTATTACATACCACAAGAGTCATACTTTCATATTACATAAAAAAACATTGCACAAGAACAAGTTTTTTAATAAAACATAAATACATGATACATCAATAATCATAATCATTTTCATTATATTTGTTTTCTTCTCCTTCTTCGACATCCACATTTGTGATCGTGATGCAGATGTGGATGTCGAAAGGTTCTATACCACGTGACCCAGGATCGGCCCGGGTGCCCGATCCACTTCCAAGGATGGACGATTGGACCCAAGAGCGGGATCCGACCACAGGTAAGGTGACCCGGTGCAAGGACGTGTTTCGTACCTATTCCATACGTGCGCAGGCTCAGACGACACAGACCCAGCAGCATCGAGAAGATGTCTCGGGTCCGGTATCGGACCCGAGACCCGGATCCAGCTGACGTCTATAAAACCCTATTCTAGGGTTGCATGGAGGGGCAAAGAAGATTGATCTTGCAGCAACTTTTCCTTCGTTTTGTTTCTGTTAGCAGTTTTCCCTTAGTTCGTTCTCCTTTACATTCTCATTATTTGTTTTCTTATTTCCTGTTAAGATTGTTCCCAATGTTCGACCAACTTTCATTGAAATAAAAAGAATAAAGAGTCATTGCCATCGAATTCAGTGGCCATTTCATTGATTCCTTACTGTTCATCGCACGACGGGGAAGTCGTGCCCCTCGGTTCAGCACACAAGCACACGTGAAGGCCGGTACCTCGCTGCATCAAAGTGGTATCAGAGCACCAGGGTTCCTCTGTCGTCAGCAGCATGTCTCATGATGCGAGGAACGACCCATCAAATCGAACGGAGCGGGAGGACACCGACACCGAAGATCCAATGGCGCATATGATGGCCATGATGACCAAGGTTCAAGAAAGTATGCTACAAGTAAGTAAAGATGTAGTCGGTCTATCGAAGCGCATGGATGGGGTCGAGGCGCGGATGGGTGCTCTTGAATCAAAGGTAGATGCGCATGCGATGCCATTGAACCAGTCAGGCGAGCGTACGATTGACCCTGCTGACACTACCGTCGTCGACCCAGCCCAGTTGACGTTCCAACATGTTGCGCGGCGAGAGGGCATTGAGGGGACCCTGCACAGGGATGCAGGTCGTGGCAGCCTTCCCCATCCAGTAAACTCCCTCCATCTCAAACCAGTAGCGATTGTGGCTCGCCCAGATCCGGGTACCCTCCAACCGAACCATCAAAGTGGTACACCCCATCGCTCGGGTGTACCCCAGCTGTGGCAGCGGGTCCCCACGACTGCATCGCAGGTTGGGCCTGGTCTGCAGGAACCCAGTGTCACGCTGGATCCTGCCACAGGTCTGGGCTCGTGGCCTCGGGCCATGGGGGTGCGCCACAGAGTGGGTCGGATCTGCAGGGTCCCAGCACCACGCTGGGCCTTGTTGCAGATCCAGGTGCATCTGTTCGACCCAGGAAGGAATTATCCTTCCCCCATGAACCCGAGAGGGGGAGCCATAAGGCAGCAAACCCACGAGCGGGAGCAGGGTCCGTGTGGACGGGCACAGGCCCGAGAGGGTCCAGACTCGAGTTCGCGAGAACAGGACCCAAACCCGGTTCTCGAGGACCATCCTTTGGGTCCCCGGGAGCGGGTTCGAGTCTCGAAGCCCCTTACTCGACCTACCCAGTTGGGTTTGGTTCGCGGTTCGCCCCGAATCAGACCCAACCCTTTAGTTTTGACCCACAATATGGATCCAATGCCGACCCAAACTTGTATCGGACCCGGACGGAGCTCCAGTTTGAAGTTGAGTCGGGTCAAAACCAGACCCATTTTGTTATGAATCAAGGATCGAGTTCGAACCAGGCCTCCTTACACCACAACTCGATCCATGATCCTACCTATCCCACTCTGGGTCCGACGAGTAGTTTAGGACTTGACTCGATCCATATCCAATGGGGTGAATCATCCCAATACTACCCAAACCAGACCCAATACCCTTACCAAAACCCAAACTTGGACCAACCCATTAACCCATCCCCAACCCAGAACCCCGTATCATACCCAATCCACTATCTCTACCTTAATCCAACCCATAACCTAGGCCCATGTTATCCTATTCCTACCCACCTAGAGCCCGATACCCGGCAAGTCCGTCCGCCTTTTGTAGGACCTCCTGTCATACCGGCGCCACAACGTCGGCCACAGATGGCTCCCGCCCACGGGCAAGCCAGACCGAGGCAGAATCAGCAAGGACCGGCGCGACCTGAGCGCTGACCACACGTCGTTGGAGTTCGTCAGCACCATCATCCAGGCGAGCAGTACCGCGAAGAGGGTGATGAAGCAGTGTTGGATGATGACGCATTCTGGAACGAGTACCCTGCAGGAATAGTGGAGGCTCGTCATTAGAGAGCGCCCGAGCACCCCTCCACCTACGGGGTGAAGCTAGACCTTCCGGAGTTCGCGGGACGATTCGATGCAGAGCAGTTCTTCGACTGGTCCTACGCCGTTCAGTTTTTCTTCGACTACCACGCTGTAGCGGAGCACCATCGCGTCTCTCTAGCGTCCACCCGGTTGAGGGGCCTAGCACAGACATGGTGGGTTGAGCTGCAGAGGTCGAGGGAGCGACAGGGACTAGAGCATGTGCAGACGTGGGAGGAGATGCAAAGGTTAATGCAGTCCAAGTTCGTGTTGTCAGATCACACTGAGATCCTACAAGGAGTACCTTACCTTGCGTCAAGGCACCCGAACTGTGGCGGAGTACACTACTGAGTTCCATCGTTTATCCCTGCGAGTGCAGATTGTGGAGACCGCCCGCCAGCAGGTCACGAGGTATGTTTCTGGTCTCTATCCTGCTATCTCTGATGATTTCAGTTGTGTCACAATCGAGACATTAGATCAGGCAAGCAGTTATGTCATGAATGTTGAGGAAAAGTTGAAAAGACGACACGAATATAGGACCTCCCGTAGTGACCAGTCCAGTCGACCCAAGTCGAGTTTCCCAACCAAGGGAGCAAGCTCCCCTAGGAAAGAGGACTCAAAATCCACCCATAGAGCAGACCCTAGTAAACCTGACCAGTCCGAAACCGCGTACCATACCAGATCCAAAGCCAAGCCCAGTGAGTCTACCATTCGTTGTTTTAGGTGTCAGGAGTTAGGCCATATTGCGTCCAAATGCCCCACCATGAGCAAGAACACCCATTTCGTCGAGGGTATTGTTGAGTCAGCCTCTAAGAGTGAGAGTGAGTCATTGGTTGAGGACGAGGATGAGAGGAAAGTCGTAGAGTTTGACGGCAACGTCGACAATTTATTGTCCATCTGTCATGTTTTGATCACACCTCGTGAGTCGACCCTTGCAAAATGGTTGCGGAACAACATTTTTAGAACTTGGTGCAACTGTGAGGGTCATGCGTGCGATGTTATTATCGACACTGGTGCGTGTGAGAATATAGTGTCCGAGAGTGTTGTGTCTACCTTGAACCTGAAAACAGAGAAATTGTCTTAACCATACAAGATGGCGTGGTTCAATAAAGGAAACGAGGTTCCCATCACCCAACGTTGTTTAGTTCAGTTCTCCATGGGGGGGCACTACCATGATGAGGTGTGGTGTGATATAGCCCCTATAAGTATGTGTCACATTCTTTTGGGTTGTCCCTGGCAGTTTGATCACAAGACAATCCACGATGGCCGCAAGAACACATATTCTTTTATTTTTAAGGGCCATAAAATAGTCCTCCCTATCAAGGAGACCGGTTTTCCCACTGTGGATAAGCCTGAGCGAGTTCCCAAGCTCGCGGGCCTCTCTTACCGGTCTTTCTTGAACCATTGTCGGGGAGATGGTTATTGTTATGCCTTGGTGGCTAAGCCGTTAAAGGAGTACGTCTTTGTATGTTCCCGTAGATGTTGGCCCCCTCATTGAGGAGTTTCGCGACATTATGCCAAATGACCTTCCAGATAGGCTACCTTCAATGAGGGTGGTCCAGCACGCCATTGATTTTGTCCCGAGATCGAGTCTCTCTAACCTCCCCGCGTATCGCATGAACCCATCCTAGCATGTCGAGTTGTTGAGATAGATTCAGGAGTTACTGCAAAAGGGTTTTATTCGCGAGAGTGTGAGCCCTTGCGCGGTACCCGCCCTTCTCACTCCTAAGAAAGATGGGTCCAAGCGCATGTGTGTTGATAGTCGTGCTATCAATCGCATCACTGTCAAATACCGTTTTCTCATCCCTCGATTGGATGATATGTTTGATATGTTGGTCGGTGCCTCTATCTTCTCCAAAATTGATTTAAAAAGTGGGTACCACCAAATCCGTATCCGAGAGGGGGATGAGTGGAAAACAGCATTCAAGACGCGTGATGGATTGTACGAGTGGTTAGTCATGCCCTTTGGGTTATCAAACGCCCCGAGTACTTTCATGAATATGATGACCCAAGTATTGCGTCCTTGCATAGGGAAGTTTGTTGTTGTGTATTTTGATGACATTTTGATTTATAGCTCGTCGTTGTCTGATCATTTAAGTCATTTGCGTCAGGTCTTAGAGATTTTAAGAAGGGAAAAGTTGTATGTCAATGCTAAGAAGTGTCAGTTTATGACGTCAAGTGTCGTATTTTTGGGTTTTATTGTGTCTTCTGATGGAGTTAAGGCGGATCCCGCCAAAGTCCGTGCGATTGTAGATTGGCCTACCCCAAAGACCATAGGAGAAATCCGTAGTTTCCATGGGCTAGCCAATTTCTACCGTCGTTTTGTGAGAAACTTCAGCACCCTCATGGCCCCCATCACGGAGTACGTAAAGGGTACTAGTTTCCATTGGACATCTGCTGCAATAAAAGCTTTTACGCTCATCAAAGAGAAAATGACTAGTGCCCTTGTCTTAGCCCTTCCTGATTTTATTGCAGTCTTTGAGGTTGAGTGTGATGCCTCTAAAGTGGGGATTGGCGCAATCTTGAGTCAGACCCGTTGCTTTCTTTAGTGAAAAGCTGACTCAGGCCAAGTGCCAATATTCCACCTATGATGTCAAATTTTATGTCGTGGTACAAGCCCTTCGTTATTGGAGGCGTTATCTTATTTATAAGGAGTTTGTCTTGTACACGGATCATGAGGCTTTGAAGTACCTGAATAGTCAAAGGAAGTTGAGTGCTCGTCATGCCAAGTGGGCCAGTTTCTTGCAAAAGTACACCTTCACGATTCGCCATCAATCTGGTACTTTGAATAAGGTAGTTGATGCTCTTAGCAGGAAGAACAGTCTTCTGATGACTATGTCAGTGCAAGTCATTGGGTTCGAGCAATGTAAGGAGTTATACCCGGCGGATCCGAATTTTCAGCAAATCTGGGAAGGGTGCCTCTCCTCTGATCGCAAGGTCGACCCACGATTTAGTATACATAACGGTTACCTCTTCCGCGGTAACAAGTTATGTGTGCCTGATTTCTCTCTGAGACTTCAGTTGATTTCCGAGTTACACGAATGGGGACTAGCTGGGCATTTTGGACATGATAAGACGTTCGCTCTATTAGAGGAACGCTACTTTTGGCCCAAAATGCACGGAGATGTTGTTAAGTTTATTCAAAGTTGTCAAGTATGTCAAGTGTCTAAGGGTCATCGTCAGAATAGTGGTCTTTATACTTCGTTACCCATCCCGGAGCGTCCCTGGGAGCATGTGTCCATGGATTTTATTGTGGGTCTTCCCAAAACCCTGCGTCGTTTTGATTTAATTTTAGTCATTGTTGACCGGTTCTCCAAAATGGATATCACAGGTGCTAGGTCAACTACATGGGTGGGTGACCGACCATAAACCACTTGGAACGGAGATTTGCCTCTACACCGGTTGATGGAGCTGTTATATGCGAACTCGGCTTAAGGCAATACGAGGTCCCAAGTTTTGACATTCTCCCCCACTAGACTCCGTAACATGTTTCTTAAAGTGCGGTTGACAACTTCGGTTTGGCCATCTGTTTGAGGGTGGTAAGCCCATAACGATTTCAAAAAATAACTCATAAAACGCGTGTCACGATCTGAAGTGATCGTGTGAGGTAAACAAAGTGGGCCACGTCCTTGAAGTAATAAGAAGCTACTAAGGAGGCGTCGGTGGTTCGCTTACACGCTTTTTCAAAGAATTTCATGCAAAAGTTCAAAATCAATTTCAAAGTCGCATATTCATTCTTAGATCCGATTCGGGTGGAGAATACTTATCAAATGAGTTTCAATCATATTTAAAACAACATGGCATTTGTCATAAAAAATCAGGCCCAAGAACTCCTCAACAAAATGGTCTAGCGGAAAGAAAACATAGACATATTTTAGAAACCACTAGATCATTACTCATTTCTAAAAATATTCCTAAAAATTTTTTGGTCGAAGCCGTGTTAACCTTCACCTATTTAATCAATAGAATGCCATCTTCAAAATTGAACAATATCTCTCCTTATGAAAAACTTTTCAATATAATACCCGATTACAATCGTCTTCGTATTTTTGGGTGTAAATGCTTTGCTCTTTTGCATAAAAGAGATAAATTGTCACCAAAAGCAATTGAATGCGTATTTTTAGGATATGGTGAAAGTCAAAAGGGCTATAGATGCTTTGACTATAAAAACAATAAGTTATTTGTTTCCAAAGATGTGACTTTTTTAGAAGATGAAAATGGCTTTGAAATATTGGAAAAACCAAATGAAATTGATTATATGTTTATCAATGATCTTCTAGAATATTCAAATGATGACTCTTTAAGTCATCCTGAATTTTTAGAAAATACTTATGATAATGATTCTCTTGATATTGAGGTATCACCAACTAATGGTGACAATCTCCAAGTATACACTCGGCGTGAGCAAGCGCAACCTATTAGTACAACAACAACAACAACAACAACTACGCCTTCATCCCAAAACAATTGGGGTCAGCGATATGAACCAAAAAAGAAATTCATTTTGGGTCTTCCACATGAATCCTTTTCCTCCAATCATTTCTATCCAACGCCATGTCCTCGGTGAGGTTCAAAGCATTCATATCCTTTCCTATCATCTCCATCCAAGTCTTCCTAGGCCTACCCCGACCTCTTTTAACTAATATATTTTCCCATTTCTCCAACCTTCTAACTGGAGATTGTCAACCTTCTAATGGTGACAATCTCCAAGTATACACTCGGCGTGAGCAAGCGCAACCTATTAGTGCTTTAGAAAAATTCTTGCGGCTTAATGAACCCCTAGAAGAAACCTCCCTTAGGCGATCTTCTAGAGAATCAATTCCACCTAATAGGTTTGTCTCTTATGAAACTCTCTCACCTAACTATAGAGCTTGTCTAATAGCCTTGCATTCTTACTATGAACCTTCCCATTATAATCAAGCAAAAAATATTCTTCATTGGGTTGAAGCAATGAAAGTTGAACTAGATGCTTTAAATAAGGCTAAAACTTGTGAAATAGTTCAACTTCCTCCAAATAAAAAAGTTATAGGATGTCGGTGGGTTTACAAAGTCAAAACAAAAAGTGATGGTTCCCTAGAACGTTATAAAGCTAGATTAGTTGCTAAGAGATACTCACAAGAATATGGCATTGATTATGAGGAGACTTTTGCTCCAGTGGCTCGCATGACAAGTGTTAGAACTCTAATTGTTGTAGCATCATCTAAGAAATGGCCTATATTTCAATTAGATGTTAAAAATGTCTTTCTTAATGGTCAGTTGAATGAAGAAGTATATTTGAACCCTCCGCCGGGAATTAGTGTTAACCAAGGTCAAACTCTTCGATTATTAAAAGCTTTATATGGCCTTAAACAAGCCCCTAAGGCTTGGTATGATAGATTTAGTGCTATCATGTTACAATTGAGATTTCGTTCATGTTATATTGACACTGCTCTTTTTGTTAAATGTGCAGGTAGTAGTATGATCTGTTAAAATATTATGTCTCTTTTAACTGTAAACTGAAATACCCATCAGAGGTATTTCAGTCCTTTTACTCAATAGGTGTCAGCCACCCTAATGAGCTAACATTTTTACTTTTTCTTTTTTTATATACTTTTGCCTTTTACACCTTTTTCTTTTTACACTTTTTTTTCTTTTTGACTGTTGTGAAAGGGACAACTCCATATAGCTGTTGGAGCTGCCCCAACAGTCACAAATGTGACCGTTGGGTGCAGCTCCAACAGTCATATTGAGCTGCACCCTGTGGCTTCTTTTTGCATTATAAATAGGCCTTAGTAGCCCTTGTAAACTAATCCTTTTTTGTGAGTGCATATGCAATAACAATGCTTTTGTAACGCCCCTCTTGGGAACTTATGAATTGAAGTTCATTTTGTTTCATGCTTTTGTGCACTTGTGAGTGTTCTCCTTTGTGCCTTTGTGCACTCTTTGTATTTCTTGTATTGTGGTGTTACACGCAATCTCTTTTTGTAGAGATTTTCACATGGTATCAGAGCAAGGTTGTTTGGAGAAAGAAATTGGTGTGATTCTTCTCAATATCAAGTGCCTCAGAAAATGTGCCTTCAACTTTTTGGTGATTGGAGTGAAGACTCTTCTTCATTCAATATTTTAGAAGATTACTACTGTAATGAGATATTGCGAAAAATATACAAGGGGTTCACCCCTATTTATACAAAAAGGAGAGAAGCAAAAAGATGGCCAAAAGGCCTCAAAAGGAGAGCCAAAAGGGGGCTCCCATAGAGTCGTTGGGAGCCCCCAACGGTCACATTTGTGACCGTTGGGGGCTCCAACGACTCTAAGGTTGGAGCCCCTTTAGGTCCTCAAATAAAATAAAAAAAGAATTTAAAAAATAAAATTACATTTATTCAAAAAAGAAAAATAGTTGTTTTCTAAAACAACTATGTGAAATTACAAAAATACCCCTATCGGTATTGATGTAATATGCAGATATATATATATTAGATACATTTTAACACCCCCCTCAAACTTTACGGGGAAATGACGGAAAGTTTGCCAAGAAGAAACATGAAGCGAGGAGCCGGAAGAGCTTTAATGAAGAAGTCCGCCAACTGATATTCTGAAGTGACATATGAAAGAGCAATAGTTCCTCGTAAGAATTCGTCACGAACATAGTGGCAATCCATTTCGATATGTTTGGTACGCTCATGAAAAGTATGATTGCTCGCAATATAGATGACACTCTTATTGTCGCAACATAGTTTTGAGGCTTCGGTAATATCAACTCCCATGTCTTTAAGCAGACTGCGAAGCCATACAAGTTCCATTGTCGTGGTTGCCATAACCCGGTACTCAGCTTCAGTGAATAATAGTGAAACTTTCTGCTGCTTCTTGCATCGCCAGGCAATCAAAGAGTCCCCTAAAAAGACACAAAAACCAGTAGTTGAGACTCGATCATTGGGATTACCTCCTCAATCTGCATCAGTATAAGCAAGAAGATTCAAAGAAGAACAGGAGGATAGAAATAGCCCTTTATTGATGGTATTCCGAATGTAGCGGATGATTCGGAGAACAACACTCATATGCACAGTTGTAGGAGCATGCTGAAATTGGCTAACTGAGTGAACCGCATGAGTGATATCTGGTCTGGTGATGGTTAAATAGGTAAGAGACCCAATGAGTTTTTGTAAGGTGTGGGATCTTCCAGAAGAACCCCATCCCCCAACCGCAATTTGGCATTAATAACTTCGGGAGTCTCTACTTTCTTATCATCAAAAATCCCAGACTTAGAACATATATCTGCAACAAGCTTCATCTGTGACAAAATATATCCTTTGGGAGAATATGCAACTTCAATTCCAAGAAAATATCTGAGAAAACCTAAGTCAGACATATCAAAATTATTTTTTAACATATTTTTAACATTAATAATATTATTTTGATCATTCCCAGTGATAATCATATCATCAACATAAAGCAACAAAATTACGATACTAGTACCTGCATGTTTAACAAAAAGAGCAGTGTCAGTATTACACGAGTGAAATCCTAACTTTATCATGATATCACTGAAACGATCATACCAAGCCTTAGGAGCTTGTTTAAGACCATATAATGCCTTCAAAAGCCGAAGTGTTTGACCTTGCTTAATATTTATTCCGGGTGGCGGATCCATATAAACTTCTTCACTTAAACTTTCATTTAAAAAGGCATTTTTTACGTCAAGTTGATAAATAGGCCATTTTTTGGTTGATGTGACAGCTATTAAGGTCCTGACACTAGTCATTCGAGCTACGGGAGCGAATGTTTCTTCGTAATCAATGTCATATTCTTGGGAGTATCCCTTAGCAACTAATCTAGCTTTATATCGTTCTAAAAAACCATCGCTTTTAGTTTTAACTTTGAAGACCCAGCGACAACCAATAGGTTTTTTGTGTGAGGGTAGATTAACTATTTCCCAAGTATTGGCCTTTTTAAAGCATTTAGTTCAACTTGCATTGCTTCAACCCAATGAGGTATAGATTTAGCTTGATTATAGTGGGCCGGTTCAAAATAAGAATGTAGGGTTATTAAACATGCCCGATAGTTGGGAGTTAAGGAATCATAAGATACAAACCTATTTAGGGGTATTGATATTCTAGAAGAATGCCTAATTTGTGGTTCCTCAGTGGATTCAGAAATTTGAGAGTATTTTTCGAGGGCACTAATAGGATTTTCTTGATTTCTTCTTGAGTAAACATTTATATTGGTATCACTATCATGAACATTTATATTTGAATCACTATCATTTGAGGGTGTTATGTCAAGAGGGGATACCTCATGAGTATCGTCTATGTTTTCAAGAAAATCTTCTTGTATGTCATCAATAAGATCATATAAGAATATATAATCAATTTCATTTGTTTCTTCTATTTTATCAAAACCGTTTTCTTCTTCTAGAAATGTTACATCTTTTGAAACATATAGTTTATCATTTTTAAAATCATAACATCTATACCCTTTTTTATTTTCACCATATCCTAGAAAAACACATTCAATTGCTTTTGGAGATAACTTATCCCTTTTATGTAATATGACAAAACATTTGCAACCAAAAATACGAAGATGATTGAAATCGGGTGAAAATTTAAAGAGTTTTTCATAGGAAGAAGCATTTTTTACCTTTGAAGATGGCATTCTATTGATTAGATAGGTTGAGGTTAGAACGGCTTCGGCCCAAAACTTCTTTGAAATATTCCTAGAAACAAGTAATGTTCTAGCGGTTTCTATAATGTGCCTATGTTTCCTTTCCGCTAGGCCATTTTGTTGAGGAGTCCTAGGACATGACTTTTGATGGCAAATGTCATTTTGGGTTAAATAGTTTTGGAATTCGTGAGATAAGTATTCGCCACTGGAATCAGATCTTAAAATGGATATGTTACTTTGAAATTGATTTTGAACCTTTTTATGAAAATCTTTAAAGAAAGTAAATACTTCCGACTTATGACTAAGGAAATAAATCCAAACATACCGAGTAAAGTCATCAATAAACGTAACATAATATGAATAGCCCCCTTTAGACATAACCGGAGAAGGCCCCCAAACATCCGAATGCACCAATTCAAAAGGCCTTGATGAGAGAAATGTTCTAGTTGGAAATGGAATAGACTTCATTTTTCCAAAAATGCAATCTTTGCAATTAATTTCTTTTTCCTTACAAAATTTGTTTCCAAAAGGAAAGAGATACATTTTGGAATAACTTGGATGACCAAGTCTTTTATGCCAAGTTTCCATGTTTTTTTCTTTGACATAAGAACAAAAAAAGTTTGTAGGGAGATCAAGATGGTCCATATAGTAGAGGTCTCCCTTTCTATGGCCTTGCCCAATCCGCTTCCCAGACCGGAGATCCTGCACAAAGCAACCATTAGATGAGAAAGATATTTCACATCCATGGTCGGCAATTTGAGAAACCGAAAATAGGTTTAAATTTAGTTTGGGAACAACTCTTACTTTTGGAACACAAAAATTTTGTGAATCTTTAAAAGAGCCAATACTTGAAATTTTTAAAAAGGTTCCATCGGCCGTAGAGACACAAGAGTCCTTTGAATTGGTGCAAACATCACTAAGTGCATTTTCATGAGGGGCATATGAAAAGAAGCTCCGGAGTCAAGGATCCAAGAATACGTACCGGGTGATGATGTTGAAGCAATAGCCGCACCCGATGTGGAGGAAGAAACTTTTAGCATTTGTTGGAGAGCCATTGATATTTGTCCAAGAGTTTCTTTGATGTCATTGTTCTTTCCTTCATCTTCTTTGGTGGTGGTTTCTTCAAGAGAGGCCACTTTATGCTTGAAGGTTCCAATAAGCTTTGGACAAGCGGGTCTAATGTGACCCGGCTTATTGCAATAATGACAAACAATCATTTTTCTTCCTCCATTGTAGTTTCCTTGTTTCCCAAAATGAGGAGGCTTATAGGTTCTAACATTGTTACCCGGTTTTGATACGACAAGGACTTCATCAACATGCTTACTCATGCCAAGCCTTGTCTCCTCTTGAGTGATTTCGGCAATAGCATCTTCAATAGGAGGAAAAATAGATCTATGGAGAAGTGAAGATCTCACTTGCTCAAATTCGGGACGTAGCCCAAAAAGAAATTGAAACAATCGCTCTTGTTCCATTTTTTTTTTGCCTTAAATCAATATCTTCCATAGAAACCCATTTTGGCTCCAAGAGAGCCAATTCATCCCATAGTGGGTTTAGGGCACTATAATAGTCTTGAATGCTAGAATCACCTTGCTTGGTGGTTCTAATCTTTTCTTGCAAGAAGTATGCTCTTGCAAGATCCTTTTGGGTATGCATACCCTTCATAAAGGACCAAGCCTCATTGGCTCTACGAAATTTAGTTATATTAGCACATACCTTAAGCTCCACATTGTTCATAAACCACGCAAGGATTTTTGCGTGATTGCTTTCCCAATCTTCCACTTCCTTTTGATGACTTTCAATGGCCTTGAGGCGAGCATCTCCTTCAAGAGCCTTTTCTTGACCTTCTTCTACCTTCGTGAGCATAAGCTTAGGTTTCGGAACAGTACCCATGACAAAACCCCAAAGCTTCTTTCCTTTGAGATTATTTTTCATTGTTGATGCCCACATCATATAATTCTTTTCATTAAGCTTGAAAGATAGGTCAATCTTTGTCTCCATGATGTTGCCAAGAAGTGAAAAGATGTTCAGTAAATATGAGATACACGAACCACACCTTTCCTTCAAGAATCGAGTGGCTCTGATACCATGTAATGAGATATTGCGGAAATATAAAGAGTGCATACAAGCACTTACAACAATGAATAAAAGAGACAATATCACAAGTCCATAAAGGGACAATACAAGCACAAGCCTTTAAGAAGGCAACAATATAAAAAGCCTCTTATTAAGAAGAGAGAAAGCTCTCAAGAATGAAAAATATACAAGGGGTTCACCCCTATTTATACAAAAAGGAGATGAGCAAAGGGATGGCCAAAAGGCCTCAAAAGGAGAGCCAAAAGGGGGCTCCCATAGAGTCGTTGGGAGCCCCCAACGGTCACATTTGTGACCGTTGGGGGCTCCAACGACTCTAAGGTTGGAGCCCCTTTAGGTCCTCAAATAAAATAAAAAAAGAATTTAAAAAATAAAATTACATTTATTCAAAAAAGAAAAATAGTTGTTTTCTAAAACAACTTTGTGAAATTACAAAAATACCCTTATCGGGTATTGATGTAATATGCATATATATATATATATTAGATATATTTTAACAACTACAACAAGAAAGATTTAAAATCTTATTGTGGTACGTATTCTTTTCTTTCTTCTTTCCTCTCTAATGGGTGAGAAAGACTCCCATTTTTCTCTTGGTTTCAAGCTAAATGGCTCAAATTATCACGTGTGGGCCGGAAATATGAAAGCTCACATCAAAGGGAAAGGGCTTTGGGGTTACATTCAAGGCTCGATTCCGGAACCAGAGCCTAAAATTACTTTGGTTAAAGAAGGGGAAATCAAAATCCTTGAGGGAGATGAAAGAACTAATGCTCTTGAGGAATATAGTAGGAAACATGAGGAATGGGAAATGAAGAATTTAAGATCTTGTCTTGGAGTTTCAATTCCGTTGAGACAAGGATTAATGCCAACATTATAAAGTTTAAAAAGGCTTCTCAAGCGTGGGAGTATCTTGAGAAGATGTATACTTCTAGAGACTTGTCTCATAAGTATTATCTTCAAAAGAGAGTGTTAACTCTTGTTCAAGGTGATATGTCTATAAGAGAGTATTTTGCGGAACTCTCTTCAATTTGGGATGAGCTTGCCATGCTTGAACCCAAGTGGAGTGGAGAAGCCATAGAGCTTCGTCATAAGCAATTAGAAGAAGACTGATTCTTCAATTTTTTGAATGGGCTAAGGCCCAAGTTTGAGCAAATAAGATCTTCTCTCCTATCCTCTTTTACCTCTCCCTCTCTTGAAGATGTTTTAACTAAATTAAGTGGAGAGGAAACCCGTATGGGCATTAGCAAGCAAAATCCTAGTGTGCTTGCAATGTCCACAAATCAAGAAGAATGTGATGGTGTTAATGCCGTTTTTAGACCCGGTAACAATTTAAGAATATATAGACCTCCTCATTTTAAGAATCAAAATCAAGGTAATCAAGGAGGAAGAAGAGATTATAGCAAAATCTCGTGTCACTTTTGCAAAGAACCGGGTCATATCAAACCGGTTTGCCCAAAATGGAAGAAACTTCTAGCAATGGCAACTACATCTCAACCATCCAAAGAGGAATCTTCAAAAGAAGCTCTATCTCTCAATCAAATTGTGGAGGCTCTTCAACCGCTTCTAAAGGAAGCTATTTCCGGTGTCGCCGTATCCACCTCTTCTCCTCCAGGTAAAACTTCTTGGCTCTTAGATTCGGGTGCATCCTTTCATATGACCCCAAACATTTCATCTCTTTCCGAGTATTCTAAAAATGTGTCACCTTCTTTTGTTTCGACCGCGGATGGTACTTCTCTCGAAATTAAAGGAATTGGAAATTTTGAAACCCAAAACTTCTTTATTCCAAAATTAGACTTATACCAAAATTAAATTTAAACTTGCTTTCTGTTTCTCAACTCACGGACCTTGGGTGTAACATTCAATTCTCATCTAATAAATGTTTAATACAGGATCACCAGTCTGGGAGATTGATTGGGGAAGGCTCTAGGAAAGGAGACTTGTACTATTTGGACTTTCTTCAAATTCCTAAAAACACCTTTTGTAATGTGGCCCAACATAAAGACATAAATGTTTGGCACAAGAGACTTGGTCATCCCAACATTACCAAGTTATCCTATCTATATTTTGTTAAAGATCTTTGTAAAAATACTTTCTCTTGTAATGATTGTATTCTTGGAAAAATGAGAAGTATACCTTTTGAACCAAGAACTATGTTTAGTACTAAACCTTTGAAATTATTCACTCAGATGTTTGGGGACCGGCACATGTCATATCCAAAGGTGGTTTTGCTTACTATGTGATTTTTGTGGATGATTTTTCACAATATTGTTGGATATATTTTCTCAAACATAAGCATGAAGTTTTTTCATGTTTTAAAACATATCATATGATGATAAAAAATCAATTTAATAGTAATTTAAAGATATTTAGGACCGATTCCGAAGGTGAATATCTCTCTAATGAGTTTAAGAAATATCTTGAGGATTGTGGCATTGTCCATCAAAGATCGTGTCCTAAGACCCCACAACAAAATGGTTTGGCCGAAAGAAAGCATAGGCATATCATTGAAACCACTTGAACCCTTCTCATTTCCCAAAATATTCCTAAAAAATCTTGGGCTGAAGCGGCTCTTGCTTCCGTCTATCTTATCAACCGACTTCCATCCAAAAATTTAGATAAAATTTCTCCCTTTGAGATTCTATATGAAAAAAAACCCGATTATAATAGGTTGAGAGTTTTTTGTTGTAAGTGCTTTGTTCTTACCGATAAAAATGATAAACTCTCACCAAAAGCCATTCTTTATGCTTTCCTTGGCTATTCGGAAACTCAAAAAGGATTTTGATGTTATGACTCTAAGAATGATAAATTATATGTTTCAAGGAATGTAACTTTTTTGGAAAATGATAGTGGTTTTGAAAAAAATGAATCTCATTTAGAAAATGCCGATTACTCCTTTCTTTTTGACCTTTTATCTAAGGATGATGATATCTCTAGTGATGATAAATCAATATATAATAGTGAAAATGAAACGGTTGTGATCAACAATAACTCTAACCCTTCTATCCCTTAAGAAGAAAATGTATCTAGAGAACCCATCACTTATTCTCATAGAGATAGAAGCACCTTTAGGAGTGCTAATGAACTATATAGTGAACCTAGTGAGACTATTTTCACTCATGATTCTCATCCTAGGAGAACTGAAAGAACTAGAAGGACTCCCTCTAGATTCGTATCTTTTGATTCTTTCTCTCCTAAATATCGAGCTTGTTTGAGAGCCATTCACTCTTATTTTGAACCAAAAATTTTTGGAGAAGCCAAACGATGTACTGAATGGAGAGAAGCCATGGAGAGTGAACTCAAAGCTCTTAAGAAAGCTAACACTTGGGAATTTCAATCTCTTCCCAATGGCAAGAAAACTATAGGATGTTGATGGGTGTTCAAGGTCAAGACTAAGAGTGATGGTTCTCTTGAAAGGTATAAGGCTCGTCTTGTAGCTAAATGGTACAGTCAAGAATATGGGATTGACTATGAAGAGACATTTGCTCTAGTAGCTCGTATGGTTACTGAAAGATGTCTTATCACCATTGCTTCAATTCGAAAATGGAATATTTACCAAATGAATGTCAAAAATGCATTTTTAAATGGAGATCTTAATGAAGAAGTTTACATGGATGCTCCACCTGGTATGGAAATCCCTAAAAATAAAGTTCTTCATCTTCATAAAGCTCTTTATGGACTGAAACAAGCACCCAAGGTTTGGCACGATAGGTTTAACAATGTAATGACTGAAAATGGTTTCACTTCATGCTATACTGACACTGCTTTGTTTGTTAAGAAATTTGATGCAGGGATTGTTATATTATTGTTATATGTTGATGATATGTTAATAACAGGTGATGATATCAAAGGAATCAAGAGCATTAAATCTATTTTGACTTCAAGATTTGAAATGTCAGACTTAGGATTTCTGACATATTTTTTTGGAATTGAGGTTGCCTATTCTCAGAGAGGCTATTTTTTGTCTCAAACTAAACTTGCTTGTGAGATTCTTGATAGATCAGGAATCACAGATGACAAGGTCTGCGAAACTCCTGAAATAGTAGGTTCAAAGATGAAGATTGATGATGAGATTCTCCTAAAAGATCCCACACCTTACCAGCAACTGGTTGGATCCCTAACGTATCTCAGCATTACCAGGCCTGATATTTCTCATGCAGTACATGTTGCTAGTCAATTTCAACATGCACCTACTACAGTCCATATGAGCGTCATCCTTCGCATCATCAGATACATAAAAGGTACAGTAAACAAGAGAGTATTTCTATCTTCTACGTCTGAATTAAGTTTAATTGCTTATACTGACTCTGATTGGGGAGGTGACACAAATAATCGTCACTCCACCACTGGTTTCTGTATTTTTTTAGGTAAATCATTAATCTCTTGGAGATGCAAGAAGCAGCAAAAAGTATCGCTTTCATCCACCGAAGCTGAGTATAGAGCCATGGCATCTACTACCATGGAGATTGTTTGGATTCGCAACTTGTTGGAAAATATGAATATTCAAGTTCAAGGGCCCACAAAATTATGTCGTGATAATAAAAGTGCAATCTATATTGCCAAAAATCACACATTTCATGAGCGCACGAAGCATATCGAGATGGATTGCCACTATGTTCGTGAAGAATATTTAAAAAAAAAACCATTGACCTTCCATATGTTACATCAGAATATCAACTGGTAGACTTCTTCACCAAGGCATTATGTTCTCCAAGATTTAACTTCCTTCTTGGCAAACTTTCGGTCGTGACACCCTAAGTTTGAGGGGGAGTGTTAAAATATTATGTCTCTTTTAACTGTAAACTGAAATACCCATCAGGGGTATTTCAGTCCTTTTACTCAATAGGTGTCAGCCACCCTAATGAGCTAACATTTTTACTTTTTCTTTTTTTATTTACTTTTGCCTTTTACACCTTTTTCTTTTTACACTTTTTTTCTTTTTGACTGTTGTGAAAGGGACAGCTCCATATAGCGGTTGGAGTTGCCCCAACAGTCATAAATGTGTCCGTTGGGTGCAGCTCCAACAGTCATATTGAGCTGCACCCTGTGGCTTCTTATTGCATTATAAATAGGCCTTAGTGGCCCTTGTAAACTAATCCTTTTTTGTGAGTGCATATGCAATAACAATGCTTTTGTAAAGCCCCTCTTGGGAACTTATGAATTGAAGTTCATTTTGTTTCATGCTTTTGTGCATGTGTATCCGTGCCTTTGTGCACTTGTGAGTGTTCTCCTTTGTGCCTTTGTGCACTCTTTGTATTTCTTGTATTGTGGTGTTACACACAATCTCTTTTTGTAGAGATTTTCACATGATCATCCTTCTGCTTTATGTTGATGATATGATCATCACTGGCAATCATGAAAGTGGTATTCTTAATGTTAAAAATATGTTAAAACATAATTTTGATATGTCTGATTTGGGTTTTCTCAGGTACTTTCTTGGTATAAAAGTAGCGTACTCTCCTCGAGGGTATATTTTGTCACAGATGAAGCTTGTTGCAGACATATGTTCCAAATCTGGGATTTCAGATGTCAAAAAAGTGGAGACTCCCGAGGTTATCAATGCTAAACTACGACTGGAGGATGGAGTTCTGTTGGATGATCCTACGCCCTACAGGCAACTCATTGGCTCCCTCACCTATCTGACTATCACCAGGCCTGATATTGCTCATGTTATGCACTCTGCAAGCCAATTTCAGCATGCTCCTACAACTATGCATATGAGTATTGTGCTTCGGATCATTCGCTACATAAAAAATACTTTAACTAAAGGGTTATTCTTATCCTCACTCTCTTCCTTAAATTTACTTGCTTATATTGATGCTGACTGGGGATGAAACTCAAATGATCGAGTTTCAACTACTGGCTTTTGTGTTTTTTTAGGAGATTCGCTAATTGCTTGGAAATGCAAGAAACAACAGAAAGTCTCGTTGTCTTCCACTGAAGCTGAGTACAGGGTCATGGCAACTACTACAATGGAGCTTGTGTGGCTTCGAAGTCTTCTTCAAGATATGGGAGTCGAAATTACCGGTGCTTCGAAGCTTTGTTGCGACAACAAAAGTGCGATCTATATTGCCAGCAACCACACCTTTCATGAGAGGACTAAACATATTGAAATGGACTGTCACTATGTTCGTGATGAATATCTTCGTGGGACAGTTACATTGCCATACGTCACTTCGGAATATCAGCTTGCAGATTTCTTTACCAAAGCACTTTCTGCTCCTCGCTTCTTGTTTCTTCTTGGCAAACTTTCGGTCATCTCCTCGTAAAGTTTGAGGGGGGTGTTAAAACATATGTAATAATACATATATATATATATATATAGATGTATTCACCATAATACCCGATAGGGGTATTATGGTCTTTTCACAAGTACCCGATAGGGGTACTTGTTTTATTTCTTTTTATTTTTCTATTTTTTATTTAAATTTTTTTTTTTTAGAATCTTTATTTGGGATACTAAAGGGGCCCACAATGGAGTCGTTGGGGCCCCCAACGGTCACAATTGTGACTGTTCGGGGCTCCCAACGACTCTATTGGGAGCCCCCTTTAGTCTCCCTTTGCTTATAAATAGGGGGAACCCCCTTGTATCTTGTATTGCTTTTTAGAGAGCTCCTCTCCAATAAAAAGGGTATTTATTTTATGTGTGTAGTCTTGTTGTAAGGCCTTTCGTATATCCCTTAGTGGATTTCCTCTCTTATGCTTGTTTCTTTTGTCTGGTGTTGGACATAGTGAATGCATTGGCATTCTTGAATTCTTCTGCATACTTCATTACAATAACCAAGCCTCAAAATCCAACAGATGGATTGAGGCCATGAATGAATAAATGCAAGCATTGTATGAATGTAGAATATGGGATATTGTAAAAAAACATGTTGAAAAGAATGTTGTCGGATCAAAATGGGTCTTTAAAATAAAATACAAGACTGATGGCAGCATAGAGCGATACAAGGCAAAATTGGTTGAAAAGGGGTTTACTCAGAAACACAGATTGGATTATGATGAAACGTTCAGCCCAGTGATGAGGATGGGAACTATCAGAGTAGTTCTTTCTCTAACAGTGGATTATGGATGACATTTAAGTCAACTAGATATTAAGAATGAGTTCATGTACAGAGATCTTAAGGAGGAGGTGTGTATGGAACAGTCGCAGGGATATAGTGAGAAAGATCCAGCCAATTATGCATGCAAACCGAACAAAGCTATATATGGACTGAAACAGGCTTCTCGGTCATGGTTTGAGAGTTTTTCTCTCAAAATTCAGCAACATGGATTTTGTCGGTCTTCTTTAGACCATTTTTTGTTCATTTGCAAAACTGATAATTAGATTACAATATTGCTTATTTATGTTCATGATATCATCATTGCAAGGAACTCTGAAAATCATATTAATAATGTCAAAGGAATGTTGAATAGCATATTCAAGAAGAGAGACTTGGGAGAACTCAAATATTTCTTGGGTGTGAAGGTTGATCGAAAACAAGACTCATTGATGTTGACCCAACACAAATACACTATTGATTTACTCAATCGAGCTGGAATGAGGGATTGCAAACCAATATTTACTCCAAGTGTCTTGCAGCAAAAACTTGGACGTGACAAAGGGGATGTTTTTAGCGATTCTACAAGATACAGAAGCATCGTGGGTATGCTTCAATACCTCACCTTTACTCGGCCTAACATTGCTTATGTTGTCAATCAAATTTCTCAGTTCATGCACTGCCCCCCCCCCCCCCCCGTGTGACTCAGGTTGAAGCTGTCAAAAGAATTCTTAGATATTTAGAAGGTACCCTTGAAGATGGGTTATGTTATCGGAAGTGTGATTGTGGAGAACGTGATTTAACAATCATGGCCTTTTCAAATGTTGATTGGGCAGGGGATCTGGATGACAGAAGGTCTATCTCTGGGTATTGTGTTTTTATTGGTAATAACTTAGTTTCATGGAGCAGAAAGCAGTGGCTCAGTCAAGTACTGAAGTTGTATACAGATCCAATCATCCATGGCAGCAGCAACATCTTAAATTACTTGAATTAGATATTTATTGTCTGATCTACATCAACAAATGCCAAGTTCCATCTTGTTTTGTGATAATCAAAGTGCGATCAAAATATCCCTCATTCCTATTCAGCATGGAAGAACAAAGCATATAGAGATAGATCAACACTTCATTAGAAGCAAAAATGAAAGTGGAGAGATCTATACACAATTTGTTGGGACCCATAATTAAGTTGCAGATTTGTTCACAAAGTGATTAAGTAAAGAAAGGTTTGGCTACTTGAAGAGCAAGGTGTTCATGGTTCTTACCATGCACAACTTGAGGGAGGGTATTGATACGTGATGGGTTTGGATCCAGATCCAATACTGGATCAAGATCATAGCTCTACATCACGTCCCAACATGTTATATTTTAGCGTGTTATATTATTTTGTCTATTTTACGGTTTTACCCTTATTCATTGTCGTTGTTTATGTTTGTGAATTAAAGGCATATTTATAACATAAAAATATGATTATGTTGATTAAAAGGAAATCCACATAGAAAATTTTCATTGCAGCCCCTTTGTCTTGTCTTGTCTTGTCTTCTCTCTAATGTTTCATGTGACATGATCTGATTTTCAACAAGGTGTATCTTACGATACACAATTAGTGCATTTTATGTTGCACTTAATTCTTCTTCTTTTTTTTGAAATATATAAGAAGACTCCTTAAGGTGAGTTTGTGTTCACTCCTAATTCTTGGTTTTTTTGGATTTTTTGAAAAAATTTTATTACAAATTTTTGATACATTTACGATACGGTGTGACTTTGGGCCTGACCAATACGAGTAATGATACAATACTTACAACCTTGAGAAAGAGTACCTAAAAAAGATACCTTATTGCCCTTGGGTCAAGCTCATCTTCAGTTTGAGCAAAAACATGGACATAGCAAATTTAACTAAAGACTCTGAGAGGTACATGACATGCTTTGGTTGTCTGGTCAAAAACTCTCACAAGAATTTCATTATTCAAGACCATTGTTGGGTGTTCTATTGATGAAGTAAGCTGCAGTTAAAAGAGCATCTCCCAAATTTAGGGACATTACCTGTAAGCAAAAGTGCTTGCATAACCTAAAGCAGTGTTGTCAGTATCAGTGTGATTCCCGATGAAAATCCATAAGATACTGACATGAATTGGTTATTTTTTAATAAATGTAAAAAATAGCTTAAAATTAATTTTTAATATTATTTTAATGGTTTTAACATGTGTCACGTTCTGATTGACAAGTAATATTTTGTAATTATTTTTTGGCCGATTCAAAACGATTCACTATCAGCCGATTCACCAGAATCATTGGTCAAACAATACCGGTCTGATTCCGATACTGACAACATTGACCTATAGTACATGTCTATTCTTTCTCTCAGCAACTGTATTCCTCTAAGGAGTATGGTAGTCTGAGGTTCAATGCCATACATTATAAGGTAATCTCTAATATGATGGGAGGCAAACTCTTGCCCATTATCTGATTGTAATACCTTAAATGATTTTGAAGTTAAGTCACAAAGACTCGGCAAAGCAGGTGCCGCACCCTTGTCGACGCGATGCGACGCGGGTGCGCGTGTGGGTGCGGCACCCGGTGCGGTCAACACGACCCTGGGTGTGGTCAACGCACCCGGGGTCATTTTTGTCCAATTTTTTAACATAATTTTTTTTTCTAATGCCCGATTAAAAGGGGTTGCGAAAGAGGATTAGGGCAAATTTCTTTTGCCCTAATCCTCTCCTCTCCTGCGCAGCTCCGCTCTCTCACTCACTTCCTCTCCTCCTGACGCCACCTCCTCTCCCTCATCGCAGGTACCCTCTCGCTCTCTTGTTAGGTTGGCAGGGAAGGGGTCGAGCCCTCCCTGCTCCCTCTCTCTCTCTTGTTGGGTCGGCAGGGGAGGGGTCGAGTCTCCCTCCCTGCTCCCTCTTGCTCTCTTGTTGGGTTGGCAGGGGGAGGGACCGAGCCCCCCTCCCTGCTCCCTCTGATTTCAGGGGAGGGGGCGAGCCCCTCCCTGTTTTCGGCAGTGGAGGGGCCGAGCCCCCCACCCTGCTCCCTCTGATTTCAGGGGAGGGGCCGAGCCCCTCCCAAGAAAAAATTTCTTTCGGGGGGCGCTGCCCCCTTACGACCCCCCCCCCCCCCCGCCAGGGGCACCCCCTCCCTAGACACCCGCCCGTTGAACGCATAGCGAGACCCACGTCGGGGGGAGGGGAGCCCCCGAACCCCCCAATAAGGGCAAAAACTCTGAATCAGGCTCCACAACTCATCATTAGACTCGATATTATAAATCTTGATTGTCTGCATAATTGATTTTAATATAATTTTTTGTATTTTCAGGACAAAAATGACGGATAAAGGGAAAGGACTTGCATCATCTTCATCCCCATATGTGAGTTCTGCTGCTAGTTTTGTTGATAGTTGTAGTGGGAGTGATGATGTAGGGCTACTATGAGTACATGTAGATAAGCTTGCAAAAACTGGAGAAGGAGGTGGTGCAAACAAGAGATTTTGATGCAAGCTCTGTGAAAGAGATTTTATTGTGTCATACACAAGAGTGAAGGCTCATTTGTTGAAGATACCAGGACATGGTATTTCAGGATACAGAAAAGTTGATGAGGCAATGCGAAGACAATACAAGAAAATATAAGAAGAATACGAGAAGAGAAAGACAATGAGTGATTCTTGTGCAATTAGTGTGCCATTTGGAAGCCACCAAGAAGATGCTGAAAAAAAAGAAAAGTCAATATAGGAGGTAGATGAATGATACAAGCATCATTCAATACATATGAAATGGAGGATATGGATAGAAAAGTAGGGAGGTATTTTTATTCTAGTTCACTCCCATTTAATGCGGCTAGAAATCCTTATTGAAAGGATTTAGTAACATCTTTGGCAATTTGTAATTTGAGTGGCTATATGCCTCCAAGCTAAGAAAAAATACGAACCACACTTCTTGCAAAAGAGAGGGCAAATGTGGAGAGGTTGCTGGAGATTAAAAAATATTCATGGGAGTAAAATGGAGTTTATATTGTTTCTGATGGATAGACAGATATTCAAAGGCGTCCACTGATCAATTTCATTGCTTGTTCGCATAGTGGCCCAATATTCTTGAAAGCAGTTGATGCATCTAGGGAATATAAAAATGCAGAGTATTTGAAATGGTTGTTTATAGAAGTCATAAAAGAAGTGGGTGATCAGAAAGTGGTACAAATCATTGCAAACAATGCTCCAGTTTGTAAAAGTGCAGTGTTGAGTTTGGAGAGTGAGTACCCTCATATTTTTTGGACTCCTTGTGTAGCGCACAACTTAAATATGGCCCTAAAGAGCATATGCAACCCCAAAGAAGAAGAAAATTCACAACCAAATGCTTTATGTTCATGAATTGAAGATTTAAAAAGAAATGTCAAAAGCATTAGGAATTTTGTTGTTAACCATCATCGTGCTAATGCTATATTTAATAGGCATTCTGACCTGAAATTGTTGAAGGTCACTGAAACACGTTTTGCATCCATCATTGTAATAGTGAAGAGGATTAAAAAAGTGAAGAATGTTTTGGTTAACATGGTGACTGATGAAAATTGGATATTCTATCGTGCTGATGATGATATCAAGGCTCAAGAAATTAAGAAATTCATTTTTGATGATGAGTTTTGGGACATAGTGGTATACTTCCTTCAATTTACGCAACCTATTTGGGAAATGTTAAGAGAAGTTGATAAGGATGAGCCCATGCTTCACAGAGTTTATGAAATGTGAGATAATATCATTGAAAAAATACAAGCTATAGTTTTCAAACATGAAGAAAAAAAATTTGCATTGGATGATTCAGAATTTTTTAACCATATTCATTCAATTTTAGTCAGAAGATGAGATAAGATCAACACTCCTTTGCATTGCATAGCACATTCTCTTAATCCAAAATATTATGCAAATAAGTGGCGGGCAGGTGGTATTGGTCGTGTCCCTCCAAATTTAGACCCAGAGCTATCAAGACATAGAAATATATGTATGACAAGACTTTTTCCAGAAGCATATCTTCTACATCAAGTCACACAAGAGTTTGAAAAAATTTCATCTTCGAGATTATATGGACCAGCATTATTCGCGAGAAAGAAGGATAATATTGATCCTATCACACGGTGGTCAACATTTGGATCAAAAACACCTCTTCTCCAACGTCTTGCATTAAGATTGCTATCGCAGCCTGCTAGTTCATCCTGTTGTGAAAGAAATTGGAGCACATATTCTCAAATCTACAACATGAAGAGAAACAAACTCACCAGCAAAGGATTTAGTATATGTTCATTCAAATCTTCGATTACTTTCGCGAACCAATGATGAATGCAGGTACTAATTTGCTCTCTTAGTTATTTGATTATTTCTTAGTTTTTCATTTAAATATACTTGTATTGTATTTAACATTTTCAAATTGGGTTTGTAACGCAGACAAGGAACATCCAAATTTTGGGATATAAACCCAGAAGACTGTGACTTCGAAGGACAGCATGATTTCAACATGACAAACATGGATTCAGCTGAGCCCAGTATTCCTTTTAATGATGCATTTGATGATTAAGAAGAAAATTATTAAGATCCATTACTTCATCGTTATATACATTGTAGGATATACTTTTGGTATGTAATTTAGTTCTTTTCTGCTTTACTTATTTGATTGATATTTAGGTTGATTTATGTAATTGCTTTACTTATTTGATTGATATTTAGGTTGATATATTGCATGCATGATGAATGATATTATGACAATGTTAACTGTTAAAACTTCAAAATTATATATATATACATATATATATATATACATATATATATATATATTTTACATTTTTGCCCTGCCGCACCCCCGCACCCAAGGTTTTTGAAAGTGCCGCACCCCCGCACTTGCACCCATGTGACATAGTTTTGAAGCCATTTATGCACAACAAAAATATAATTGATACTTCACTTTTAGATCTCATTTAGTATACCATAATCATCCTTGTGCAATTATCAACAAAATATACAAACTACAAAGTACTGACCAAACACCATACGTCAGAATGTATCGTCTCGAAAGGTTTGGCACTCCTTGAAAAACTACTAGGGAAAGACATGATGATGTTTGATCTCTTGCAGGGCAAGTGACCGAATTTATCTTTGCATAACTGAGTTTTATCCAACACGAGACAAAATTGGCTCTCACAGAAACCATAACTTGGGGCTCATCCAAGATGTACAATCCCTCTTTCTCACTACAAGGAGGAAATAAACAAGAGAAAGGATATGCCATAAATTGGGACAACTGGAGAATGAAATTTTCAACGGGAGTTGGAAGTGACAGGACATCCAACTATCGGCTATTAATCATTATGCATTCATAATTCTAATCACCTGTAAGAACATCAAGATGTATTCTATATTTATCAATAGTTTCGTCAGGATATACAATGTAATCCTAAAATTGAAATAGGAAAAGGATATGTTGTGAAATGTTGTTTGCCCTACCCATAATTTGGATTATTTCCAGTTGTCCCAAGGCCCAACTCATGCATATTTGCTTTTCCTATGAAGATGACACCACAACCTCGCAACTTTGCCACACAAGCAGCATCTTCTCTGACTGGACGGACCTTGTGTAACCATGTTGTAGCACCTGAAGAATGGGACGTCTCAGCCAAATGCATCAATCTTTTAATATAGCCTACACATATGCTACATGAACATAGGCTTACCCTTGGTTGGATATGGAAGGCAATCTATATCATCTTTGATTGGCATAAAAATTCCATCCAAAATGGACAATGGTTTTCCTGCATATGTCATATACACGTATTTGAAGGTACTTGATTGACAATTCATGCTTCACAAATAGAGGCCAACATACCTTCCTCAAAGCGTTGTGTAGAAGCTGCAGCTTGCTTCCTTACTTCATCAGCACTGAAGGAAACAAGCCAAGGCATGGAAGGATGTGTTTTATTCCATTCCTCTATGACCAAGATGACGCGCTCTGCAACCTAGATGTCTGATATTATTTCTGTGATTTAAAAGTCAAATACCATCTAAGTCATGGATTTCTAAACATAGGGACTTACAATTGAAGGAGTAATGGATCCAGATCGATATGCACGAGCATAATCACGAATCCTCCAATACAAAGGCATGCGAGCAGTGCCATCAGTTGAATGACAAGTAGTATCATAAGGCAGAAGGCAGTCCACAGCTGACGTGACTCGAAGAGCAGGCATTGCTTCCTCACCTAGCGGACAAACACCAGTTTCTGGATCTACACCAATTATGTAAAAGTTTTGAATTCTGGTATCTATAAATTTAATATTTAACATAGAAAAACATCTAATGAGTGCAAAGATAAATCTTAAAATTGAGTGAAACAGAGCAATAGGCCCACAACTGCAAAAACAAGTACCTTGGGGAGGAAATTCAGGTTTGAACATTGGTTTCTCTGGGATCACAGTATCACGCAACATCTGAGAGCAAAAATTTCATTCCCAATCAGACATATAAAATAAAACCAATGAAGTTTACATACCTCATGAGAACAAATCTAATCAACTGAGACTTCCATGAAGCACTTTCAAATCAAAACACAAATATGTATCAACAATACAGATAGAAATGGACCTCATTGAGCTTATTCTGCCGCTTCATAATTGAGAGGATGGAAGACCCAATCAGTGGAGTTTCAAGCAACCAAAAGAATAGCCTCAGTACAAATCCCGCTATACGAGGAGCTGTTGTCCATCAATTTATGGATAAGATGCAAGTTAAAGTAGCCTTAAGTTTGAAGGATTTGATGAATGATAAAACACTTCCTCTGGCAAACTGTTCAAAGAATGTAAATCCATTTTAATTGATAAAAGGAAAGATATTTCCACTGACCTTTGACCACCTCAGAGTGATACCTCACTGCAGAAATATCCACCTCTTCCACAGGCAACATGAAGTGTTTCCCCATGTCCTTAACAAATAAACTGCAAGATCATAAAAGACCCATATTATCACTGTTATGCTTAGACTAGTCAAAAAGGTAAGAACTGCAAGTCAATCAAACATTTTTCTTATTTACGTAAGCTATATTGTTAGGATCCTGTTGGCTTAAGGACTTGACTTTATGCACCTTAATCCCCCTAGGACCTTTTGGTTTATTGGTTAGGCACCTGACATATACTCACCTAGGTGAGGGAAGGAATTGCATGTATAAACGCCAATAAAAAAAGTCAACATGATCCAGGCCATAGTTTAAATTTGATTTGCCAAATTGTCAATAGAGAACCAAAACCTAGGAACTAAAGAAATAAAAACTAAGATGCCAAAAATAGAAGTTTCAAGAAATCAAAGTTGCATGAGTATTGTTGAGAATAGGTGGTTTAAGTTTAAATCTTCTTAGTTTGGAGGTTATTTGAAATTTTTATTTAATAATGGACTTAGATGTAATTTATTCTTTTGGCCTCTCTTTATTTAACATAGAGAGCAGCCCTAATGTGGATTAAACGAGTTTTCTTGTGCAGCCGTCTCTCACTCTCTCTCTCTCTACCTAGGGTTCGTGTATCTAATCTTTCCTTCAACATGGTATCAGAGCTACCGATCGTGGGAGCGTGATCGTCAATCGTGATCAATCTTCGAATGATCTACACCAACGAAAAAATTTTATATCTTCAAATCAGGTCAGTTGTTCTTATTCTGTGTAAGATCTGATAACATATCTGGGATTGATGACCCAGATCTGTCATCAGATCTAAGGGAGCAGATGTTTTGTTCCTGCCGTGATTTTCTGTTGTTTGGGAGAAGCCTTGATGTGATTTTCGAGTTTTTCCTGCCGTGATTTCCTGCTGTGCAAACCCTTGAGCCCATGAGTTCCACCTGCCGTGATTTTTGGGTTTGGCAGCTGATAACAGATTTTAGGTGCTGCTATCTGTGATCGAGATGTGCTGCTGCCGTGATTTTTTATCGTGTCCCTTGTTAGCTGTCGTGAGATCTTGAAGAAATGAGCTTCCTTTTTGCTGTCGTGATTTACAGCATCTGTCAATATAGTTTCAGCAGCAGCTATCGTGATTTACAACTGTCGTGATTTCAGTTGGTATCAAATTTCAACATCTGTCCTGATTTCAGCATCTGTCGTGATTCCCTGCTGGGTCATGAATTTTTTTTTTCATGCTGTCGTGATTTGTTTTCTTTTGTTGTGAAAGAGTTTCAGTTGTGCTCATGTCGTGGAAACAACAAGCGTGTTTCTCTGTTGTGTTGAAAAATATCTTGTTTATGTGAAAGTTTTTTTTTTATTGTCGTGGGATTCTGTGTTGAGTATAGATGTTGGTCGTCGGTTCTAGCTGATGCGTGATTGTCACACACACTATTTTATGTGCTGCTAGAAGCCTGTCAAAAAAAAATTTATCTCTGGTGTGGCTGCTAGGTTTATAAAACTTGCTATTCAAGTGGGTAAATCTGATTTTTTTTTGCTGAAATAGAATTAAATATTCAGTATGGGTGAAACTTCGAAATGTGATTCCAAAATTGAACATATTGGAGAGTATAAAGCTTTTTCCAATCCCTTCTCGTACGGCTCTTCTGTAAGGTTGAATGAAGCTAACTATGCCAGGTGGTCCAGAACTTTTATAATGTCGGTGTCTGGACATCGTAGAAAACATATTTTGTTAGAAGACGAACCAAATGAAAAGGTGGGAAAATACGTTACTTGGGATGAAGATAATGACATAGTTATGTCATGGATCATGAATAGTGTCGAAACCCATATTGCAGATGGTTTAATTTACTATAATACAGCCAAACAGATGTGGGACAATCTTAGAGATACGTATTCACAAGAGACTAATGTGAGTCGTATCCTGCAAGTCAAACAAGAGATATATAATTTACAGCAGGGAGATCAGACCTTGGCCCAGTACTATGCATCAGTAAAAGCTGTGTTTGAAAGACTCAATGCTCACAGGCCTCTTTATTGTTCGAAGCAGAAGGATCATCAAGAACAGACTATGGTTGCTCGGTTTCTTAAAGGCTTATCTTCAGAATTCTCTGTTGCAAAAGTTCAAATGTTGATTGGATCAGATGTACCAACTCTTGATGATGCATACAATCGCCTTAGTAGACTTGTGATATCTCTTCCACAATCACAGCCTGTGACCCAGTCATCTGCTCTAGTTGTCTCCTCTGGTTATGGGCGTGGAAATATTCAGAATATTAGAGGAGGAGGTCGTGGACAAGGTATGGGAGGCAGAGGAAAGCTTCAATGTACATTCTGTGGAAAATCTGGACATTTAGAAGATCGGTGTTGGGATAAACATGGCCGGCCAACCTCTTCTTTATCAAAGTCATATGCTCCTAAAGCAAATGTTACTACTCTCGAGGCAACAAAGGTACAGGAAAATATCTCTGCAAGTGACAGTAGTATCACCCTCAGTCATGCTGAATATGATGAGTTGATAGCTCTTCGTCCTTTGAGTTCTACCTCTCCTGTTGCTGGTGTTGCCTATTCAACCGGAAAACTTTTTCATCCGACTGACCGTAAGTGGATTATTGATTGTGGTGCATCCAGACATTTGTGTGGAAATTCACTTGTTTTTTCAGATCTAAAGGATATTAATGCTCATCGAGGAGTCTCATTAGCCGATGAGAGTTCCTCCCCGGTTGTTGGTCATGGAAATATTTCTATATCCTCCTCATTACAGTTGCAAAATGTTCTTCATGCTCCAAACTTTCCTCAAAGTTTACTCTCTGTTAGTTGCCTTGTAAAAGAACAAAACTGTAGAGTAATATTTGATCCGATGGGTTGTCATTTTCAGAATTTGCTGAAGGGGAAGAAGATTGGTGGAGGCTATGAAGAAAATAGAGTTTACTACCTACATCATCCAATGGGTAATGTTCATGCTGCAGTGGAACATTCATTCAGTCTTGTTCAGTAGCATCGTCGTCTTGGTCATCCTTCATTGTCAAAGCTTCGTTCGGTCTTTCCTCAAATTCCTTCCACCACATCATTTCAGTGTGAAGCATGTCAGTTGGGCAAGCATCATCGAAGTTCGTTCCCTTCGAGTCAGAGTCAGTCTAGTAATAAAGTTTTTGAACTTCTTCATGCAGATGTAAGGGGTCCTAGTAAGATTCCTACTAGGACTCAGTGTCGATACTATCTAATTATTATTGATGACTTCTCTAAGTTGTCATGGGTGTTTCTAATAAAAGAACGATCTGAAGTTCCAAGTATTATCAAATCCTTAATTCTTGAAATAAAAACTCAGTTTGAATCTATTGTCAAGATTGTTCGCACTGATAATGCTCTTGAGTTTAAATCAAAAGTTCTGTTATAATTTTACCAAGATCATGGCATTCAACCTCAAACTTCTTGTGCCTATTCATCTCAACAAAATGGGGTGGCTGAGCGAAAACATAGGCACCTGCTTGATGTTGCTCAGACCATTATGATTCAATCTAATGTTCTTGCGTTATACTGGGGTGATGCGATTACCATTGCTTGTTATCTGATCAACCGCATGCCTTCTTCTTCCGTGGGTGATCAAATTCCATTACATATCCTAAAACCCAATACCCCACTCTTCTCTTTCTCGCCCAAAATATTTGGATGTGTTTGTTTTGTATACAAACTTGGCCCTCACCGTGATAAATTAGTTGCTCAAGCTACAAAATGCATATTTATAGGTTATCCCAAAAATCAAAAGGGATATCGATGTTATGATCCTATTTCTCGCCGAGAGTATGTCAGTGTGGATGTATCTTTCTTGGAATCCACTCCATATTACTCTAGTATTCGTTCCCCGCATTAGGTTGATCCAGCTGAGTCTTTTCCATTACCTATACCTCCTTTTTCTTTGGAATCCGTGCCCTCATTACCGAACCAAACTTCATCCTCTTCCAGATTTTATAATCCTCCATTGGTATATGTGCGTAGAGCTCCACCTCCGCAAGTGCCTTCATCTTCTTCTTCCCCTGAGGTAAGTTCTACTGACAATAGTGATCTTCATGATGATGATAACAGGCCTATTGCTCTACGAAAGGGGACACGACAATGTACCTTATATCCCATATCTCATTTTGTCTCTAATGCCAGAATTGGAAATCAGATGAAGTCTTTTATTTCAGCCTTATCTGCTGAAACTATTCCTCTGAACTATCAGCAGGCAGAGCTTGATAATCGATGGAAGCTGGCTATGCAAGAAGAAATAGATGTTTTAGTATCTCAGCATACATGGGATCTAGTTGATTCCCCAGCAGATGCTGACATTGTTGGATGTAAATGGGTATATACAATAAAGTACAAATCTGATGGTTCTATTGAAAGGTACAAGGTCAGATTAGTAGCAAAAGGGTATACTCAAACATATGGTATTGATTTCTTTGAAACCTTTTCTCATGTTGCACGGATGGGTACCATTCGTCTTCTTCTCTCAGTAGTTGTTCAGCATGGTTGGAGCTTGTACCAATTAGATGTGAAAATTGCATTTCTATATGGGGATCTCTCTGAGACCGTTTACATGCAACAACCTCCAGGATTCGAGGTTGAGGGGGAGTGTCAGAATGTGTGTAGACTGAGAAAGGCGATTTATGGCTTGAAACAAAGTCCTCGTGCATGGTTTCAAAAGTTGTTTGAAGTGATGTCACGCTTTGGCTTTAATAGGTCAGCAGCAGATCATACACTATTTATCAAGAAAACTAGCTCTGGCATAGTTGTTATGGTGGTATATGTGGATGACATCATTCTTACAGGAGATGATGTGAAAGCTATTGAAGCCACAAAGGCTCATCTTCAAAAACACTTTGTTACAAAAGACCTTGGTTCACTCAGGTATTTTCTGGGTATAGAAGTTGTCAGGAGCCATGAATGATGGTTTTGTCTCAACGGAAGTATGTTCTTGACTTATTAAAGTAAACGGGAATGTTGGGAGCTAAACCAGCAAATATTCCCATGGACCATAAAGTTCAGTTGTTTGAAGAAGGGTCAAAACCGGTTAATAGCAAAAGCTATCGCTCCCTAGTAGGGAAGCTACTGTATGTAATTGTGACCAGGCCGGATATTGCTTTAGTAGTAAGCAAAGTTAGCCAGTTTATGGACAAACCAATTGAGGTACACTGGAATGCAGCTATTATGATTCTCAGATATCTAAAATCTTCTCCTGGAAAGGGGTTATTGTTCAGGAAAGCTGGAACTCTGGAGATAGTGGCCTATTCTGATGCTGACTATGCAGGATCTGTAGTGGATAGAAAATCTACCACAGGATTCTGTGTGTTTCTGGGAGACAACTTGATTTCTTGGAAAAGTAAGAAACAAAATGTGGTTTCTAGGTCTAGTGCAGAATCAGAATATCGGGCTATGGCCCAAACAGCTGCTGAATTGATGTGGGTTCGTACTGTTCTTCATGATCTTCAGGTGAAGGTTTCCTCTCCTATGACCATGATGTGTGATAACAAGGCTGCAACCTATGTCACATGGGTGCGGGTGCGGCGCAATTTTAAAATTTTTGGACACGGGGACTCGGCTATATGTGTATATATATATATATATATATATATATATATATATATATATATATATATATATATATATATATATATATATATATTATTTTATTTTATTTTATTTTTTTAAAAAGATATTATTTTATTTTATTTAAAAAGTGCACAGTCACAGCACTGTTCACTGTGCACAGGCACAGCACTGTGCGCAGGCACAGCACTGTGCACTGGCACAGCACTGTGCACAGGCACAGCACTGTGCACAGGCACAAGCACTGTGCACTGTCTCTTTTTATATAAAAAAAATCGTTTTTTTAGTTTTTTCAATAGACATTTTTGGACTCGGTCAAAGTTGACCGAGTCCAAAATGTGGACAGACTCGGCCTCGACTCGTTGACCGAGTCCAGGCCGAGTCCAAAGCCGCACCCGTGTCGGGGCGTGTCGACTCGGGTGCGGCACCTCCCTAGCCGAGTCCATGTGACATAGCTGCAACATATATAGCGAACAATCATGTCTTTCATGAGAGAACAAAGCACATTGAGGTTGATTGCCACTATGTAAGAGATATGGTTCAAGCTAGACATATCACTACCAAATATCTAAAGTCGGAAGATCAAGTTGCAGATATGTTTACAAAACCCCTTGCTAGACCAAATTTCTCAAAATGTTGTGACAAGCTGAGCATGATTGATATCTATGCTCCAGCTTGAGGGGGAGTGTTGATAATAGGTGGTTTAAGTTTAAATCTTCTTAGTTTTGAGGTTATTTGAAATTTTTATTTAATAATGAACTTAGATGTAATTTATTCTTTTGGCCTCTCTCTATTTAACATAGAGAGCAGCCCTAATGTGGATTAAACGAGTTTTCTTGTGCAGCCGTCTCTCTCTCTCACTCTCTCTCTCTCTCTCCCTTCTCTCTCTCTCTCTACCTAGGGTTCGGTGTATCTAATCTTTCCTTCAACAAGTATTATTTTTATCACATTGTAGTTGAAGAGATAGCCCCACTTTCACATAAAAAAGAAGCTGTCAGCATCTTAGGTTAAGCAAGACTGAATTATCACATGCATATTAACACAGCTCAAATGTGAATCACCAAATAACTTCATTCCCACATATTTTTTGGATTAATATTTCAACAATAAAATAGAATTGAAGATATTGTAGAGTTCCTCAAGGAAAAAAAAACTCTTAAAGTTAGATGCCTTGGTCTCTAGCATTGCACACTAACATACACCAGTGAAAGTTTTGATGAATTCTCCATTGTTTTTTTTTAAGAGGAATTCTCCATTCTCAACAAGCATGCTTTTTCAATCAAGTGTGGCAAAAAATTGGGAAAAGGTGTTTATATATATATATTAGTAGTGATAGTGTGCTCCCAGAGCACCTACTCCCACCTAATAGAAGCATTAGATTTTCAAATTTCTTGAATTGATCAGATATGATCTATAAGTATTATTTAGTAGAAAACAAGTTTTGGATCAGCTGATTATAGCATACGTGCAGGTTTTTTAAGACCTTTAAAAATCAATGGCTCACAATGTATCAAAATCTAATGACTTAAGAAATTCTATTTTTATGTCCAAAAAACATGATCCAAATAATGATCCCTAGCAAATAAACTATGTTGAGTATATCCGTAAGGTCTGATTGAGAATATACAACCTACAACTATGATTTCTAGTATGTGTGAGTGTATATATATATATATATATATTTGTGTGTGTAGTTTATTATAATGTATTTTAGGTTAATATGTATTTTTATTTAATTTTGTTTTTATGTTATTTACCCCTTTTATAAGGTATATTTTGTTCCACTTTGCTAGCTGTTGGGAAGAGTTATTCCTAAACTAAATTTAAATTTACTTTTCATTTCTCAAATATCCGATCATGAGTATGAAATACCCTTTTCATCTATAGGTTGCTTCGTGCAGGATCACCAGTCAAAAAAGCTGAATGGGGAAGATCACAGAAGAGGAAAGTTATATTACATGGATTTTTTATGTATACCAAGAAAATCTTTTTGTAACTATGCCTCAAGATAAAAATATTGAAACTTGACATAGAAGATTAGGTCATCAAAGTGTATTTTAACTTTGTCTTTTTTGTGTTTTAGAAAAATTATGTAATGATAAAGAATTTGTGTGTAAAGATTGTATACTTGGGAAAATGAAAACTCTTCCTTTTTTTTATAGATCTCATGAAACTAAAATACCTTTTGAATTGGCGCACTCGGATTTATGGGGACCACTCCGGTCATGTGTAAAGGAGGATTCTCTTATTGTGCTATTTTTATTGATGATTATACTTCATATACTTGGATTTAATTTCTTAGGCAAAAATCAAAAACCTTTTATTTCTTCAAGGAATTTCATAACCTAGTTAAAATCAATTTCAAACTAACATTCATATTTTTTTGCTTTGATTCGGGAGGTCAATTTTTATCAAATGAGTTCAAATGTTATTTAAAAGAAAATGGAATTTCACATCAAAGGTCTTGTTCAGGAACCCCTCAACAAAATGGCCTTAGAAATCAGATAACAAGTTGGCATTTTTTTTATGTCGTATGGAAAAAATCTGGATTATGACGAATTGAAGGCATGGGGCTGCACTTGTTATGTTCATATAGACAAAGTTTTGCGGACTAAGTTTGAGAAAAGAGCTCATGTGTGTAGATTTGTTGGATATGCAGATAATTATAAGGGGTACCACTGCTATGATCTATCAGAGAGGTGTATCTAGATATCTCGAAATGTGGAATTTGATGAGTTATTGTTCAAGGATGTGCCCAGAGACATGGAAGATCAGATTGCGAATAAAGGTGGTACTAAACTAAATCTTATCAGCTGTGGCTTAGTGTTGAATTGTTTGCTCTCCCTAATCTTGAATATGTTCAGCAAGAACAAAACAGGGAGGCAGTTGAACCGAACATTGGAGAGTTGCAGAAACAAGAAATTGAACTGGTTGATCAGTTTACAGCAGAACCGGATGAAATAGCTAATCAGTCTACAGCTGAATTTAAAAGGTATAAAGAACACATTGTATATAGAAGAAGATCAAGAGTTGCAGAAACTGATCCTATCATTCAAGAGGTCCAACATCCTATTGAGTCGAGAAGGTCAGGAAGGATTCGACACCTGATAGAGAGATGGCTAAGTTATGATAGTTTTTTAATAGACCACTAATTATTCTTGACTGAGATAAGCAAACATGACGAACCTAAATCATATAATCAAGCTGCCAAAACAAATGATAGGTTGAAACCATGAATGAAGAGACGAGACCATAGATGAATGTCATACTGGGAAGTTGTACCAAGGCCTAAAGGGAAGAATGTGGTTGGATCATGTTGAGAATAGGTGGTTTTAAGTAAAGTTATTTTATATTAAGATGCTATTTGTATTTTTAGTTTTTTATAGTGGGGCTTTATTGTAATTATGCTTTTAAGTCTCTCTCTATTTAACATAGAGAGAGGCCCTAATATTGGTATCGAATTCTGAGTTTTTCTGTGCAGCCGTCTCTCTCTCGCTCTCTCTTTCTCTCTCTCTCTCTCTCTCTCTCTCTCTCTCTCTCTCTCTCTCTCTCTCTCTCTCTCTCTCCCTCTCTCTTCTCTCTCTAGGACTCGGTTCATCTTCTACATGGTATCAGAGCCTAGCCGATCGTGGGAGCGTGATCGACTGTGACATGGGAGCGTGATCGAGTGTGATCAAGGCTCGGTCGATCGTGGAGGCCATCTTGATCGTGATCAAACTCCGATCCAATGAGTAAAAGAAATCAATACCTAATCAGGTCAGCGATGAAAAAAAAATTTTAGATCTGATGACAGATCTGGTCATGCTGCTAGTCGTGGATGCTTGCTGTGGGTTCGTAGCTCCTTGTTTTTATTGTTTCGTGACTACCTACTGCCTCGGTGGTATTTCCTGCCGTGAGTCTCGTGACTACCTGTTGGGAGTTTGATTGTTGTTGGTATAGTGTGCACTGAACATGTCGTGTGAGATATTGATATCGTTGCTGTTGGGAGTTTGATTGTTGTTGGTGATTCTACATATGGTTGGGGCCCTGTTTTGTTTATCTTGATATCGTTGCTGTGGGGAGTTTGATTGCTGGTGGTACAATGTGCACTGAACATGTCGTGATTTCAGGTCGTGACTTCCTGCTTATTTTTTTTAGCAGCAATCCAACACGTAGTGGTGTTGCTCGTGAAAAAAAAAATGAATGACTCATTGTCGAACTGTATATGTCTGGGGAGCTGCCCCTGTTATGAAAAAAAAAAATTTGTTGCATATGCAGAAGTCATGTTAGTCGTGATTCACTGACGTGCTGAATTATTTTTCTATTTGTGGGTTGCTGCTCACTACTGTCGTGGGGTTTGTTTTTGTTCGTGAGTGAACAACTGCTGATTGGAATATCAGTTGGTGTGTGAGTGTAACACACGGTTTTTTCCCTATTTAGTTTGGAGACTGTCCAGTTTTTTTTTTAACCAGAAGTATGGCTGAAACTTCGAAATGTGATTCAAAATTGGAACATATTGGAGAATATAAGGCATTTGCCAATCCATTTTCGTACGGCTCGTCTGTAAGGTTAAATGAAACTAACTATGCCAGGTGGTCCAGAACATTTATGATGTCGATATCTGGACATCGTAGAAAACATATCTTGTTGGAAGATGAACCCACTGAAAAGGTGGGAAAATATGTTACCTGGGATGAAGATAATGACATAGTTATGTCATGGATTATGAATAGTATTGAACCCCATATTGCAGATGGTTTAATTTATTATAATACAGCTTAACAGATGTGGGACAATCTTCGAGATACATACTCACAAGAGACTAATGTGAGTCGTATCGTATAAGTCGAACAGGAAATATACAATTTACAACAGGGAGATCAAACCTTGGCCCAGTACTATGCCTCCGTAAAAGCTGCGTTTGAAAGACTTAATGCTCACAGACCTCTCTGTTGTTCGAAACAAAAAGATCATCAAGAACAAACTATGGTTGCTAGGTTTCTTACAGGTTTATCTTCAGAATTTTCTGTTGCAAAAGTCCAAATGTTGACTGGTTCGGATGTACCTACTCTTGCTGAGGCATATAACCGTCTAAGCAGACTTGCGATATCTCTTCCACATTCTCAGCCTGTGACTCAGTCATCTGCCTTAGTTGTCTCATCTGGTTATGGACGTGGAAATCTTCAGAACATCAGAGGACGAGGTCGCGGACGAGGTGTGGGAGGCAGAGGAAAGCTTCAATGTACATTCTGTGGAAAATCTGGACATTTAGAAGATCCTTGCTGGGATAAGCATGGCCGACCAACCTCCTCTTCATCAAAGTCATATGCTCCTAAAGCTAATACTACTACTCCCGAGGCAACAAAGGCACAAGAAAATATCTCTGCAAGTGACAGTAGTATAACCCTCAGTCGTGCTGAATATGATGAGCTGATAGCTCTTCGTCCTTTGAGTTCTACCTCTCCTGTTGCTGGTGTTGCCTATTCAACCGGAAATCTTCTTCATCCGACTGATCGTAAGTGGATTATTGATTCTGGTGCATCCAGACATTTGTGTGGAAATTCACTTGTTTTTTCAGATCTAAACGATATTAAGGCTCAGCTTGGAGTCTCATTAGTCGATGGGAGTACCTCCCCGGTTGTTGGTCAGGAAAATATTTCTATATCATTACAGTTGAAAAATGCTCTTCATGCTCCAAAATTTTCTCAAAGTTTACTTTTTGTTAGTTGCCTTGTAAAAGAACAACACTGTAGAGTAATATTTGATCCAATGGGTTGTCATTTTCAGGATTTGCTGACGGGGAAGAAGATTGGTGGAGGCTATGAAGAAAATGGAATCTACTACTTACATCATCCAATGGGTATTGTTCATGCTGCAGTGGAACATTCATTTAGTCCTGTTCAGTGGCATCGTCGTCTTGGTCATCCTTCATTGTCAAAGCTTCGTTCGGTCTTTCCTCAGATTCCCTCCACCACATCATTTCAGTGTGAAGCATGTCAGCTGGGCAAGCATCATCGAAGTTCGTTTCCTTCGAGTCAGAGTCAGTCTAGTAATAAAGTCTTTGAACTTCTTCATGCAGATGTATGGGGTCCTAGTAAGATTCCTACTAGGACTCAGTGTCAATACTATTTAGTTATTGTTGATGATTTCTCTAAGTTATCATGGGTGTTTAATAAAGGAACGATCTGATGTTCCAAATATTATCAAATCTTTAATTCTTGAAATAAAAACTCAGTTTGAATCTAGTGTCAAGATTGTTCGCACTGATAATGCTCTCGAGTTTAAATCAAAAAGTCTGTTACAATTTTACCAAGATAATGGCATCCAACCCCAAACTTCCTGTGCCTATTCATCACAACAAAATGGGGTGGCTGAGCGAAAACATCGTCACCTACTTGATGTTGCCAGGACCATTATGATTCAATCAAATGTTCCTGCAGTATACTGGGGAGATGCAATTACAACTGCTTGCTATCTGATCAACCGCATGCCTTCCTCTTTTGTGGGTGATCAAATTCCAATTCATATCCTAAAACCCAATACCCCTCTCTTCTCCCTCTCGCACAAAGTGTTTGGATGTGTTTGTTTTATACACAAACTTGGCCCTGACCGTGATAAATTAGTTGTTCAAGCTACAAAATGCATATTTATAGGTTATCCCAAAAATCAAAAGGGATATCGATGTTATGATCCTATTTCTCGCCGAGAGTATGTCAGTGCGGATGTATCTTTCTTGGAATCCACTCCATATTACTCTAATATCGGTTCCCCGCTACAGGTTGATCCAGTTGAGTCTTGTCCATTACCTATACCTCCTTTTCCCTTGGAATTCGTGCCCTCATTCCCGAACCAAACTTCATCCTCTTCCAGATTTCATAATCCTCCATTGGTATATGTGCGTAGAGATCCACCTCCGCAAGTGCCTCCATCTTCTTATTCCCCTGAGGTAAGTTCTACTGACAATAATGATCTTCATGATGATGATAACAGGCCGATTGCTCTACGAAAGGGGACACGACAATGTACCTTATATCCCATATCTCATTTTGTCTCCGAAGCCAGAATTGGAAATCAGATGAAATCTTTTATTTCAGCTTTATCTGCTGAAATTATTCCTCTGAACTATCAGCAGGCAGAGCTTGATACTCGCTGGAAGCTGGCTATGCAAGAAGAAATGGATGCCTTAATATCTCAGCATACTTGGGATCTAGTTGATTCCCCAGCAGATGCTGACATTGTTGGATGTAAATGGGTATATACGATAAAGTACAAATCTGATGGTTCAATTGAACGGTACAAGGCCAGATTAGTAGCCAAAGGGTATACTCAGACATATGGTATTGATTTCTTTGAAACTTTTTCTCCTGTTGCACGGATGGGTACCATTCGTCTTGTTCTCTCAGTAGTTGTTCAGCATGGTTGAAGCCTGTACCAATTAGATGTGAAAAATGCATTTCTATATGGGGACTTATCTGAGACTGTTTACATGCAACAACCTCCAGGATTCGAGGTTGAGGGGAAGTGATGTCATGTTTTGGCTTTAATAGGTCAGCAGCAGATCATACACTATTCATAAAGAAAACTAGCTCTGGCATAGTTATTATGGTGGTATATGTGGATGACATCATTCTTACAGGTGATGATGTGAAAGCTATTGAAGTCACAAAGGCTCATCTTCAAAAACACTTTGTTACAAAGACCTTGGTTCACTCAGGTATTTTCTGGGTATAGAAGTTGCCAGGAGCCGTGAAGGGATGGTTTTGTCTCAACGGAAGTATGTTCTTGACTTATTAAAGGAAACAGGAATGTTGGGAGCTAAACCAGCAAATATTCCCATGGACCATAAAGTTCAGTTGTTTGAAGAAGGGTCAAAACTGGTTGATAGCAAAAGCTATCGCTCCTTAGTTGGGAAACTACTGTATGTAACTGTGACCAGGCCGGATATAGCTTTAGCAGTAAGTAAAGTCAGTCAGTTTATGGACAAACCAACTGAGGTACACTGGAATGCAGCTATTATGATTCTCAGATATCTAAAATCTTCTCCTGGAAAGGGGTTATTGTTCAAGAAAGGTGGAACTCTGGAGATAGTGGCCTATTCTGATGCTGACTATGCAGGATCTGTAGTAGATAGAAAATCTACCACAGGATTTTGTGTGTTCCTGGGAGACAACTTGATCTCTTGGAGAAGTAAGAAGCAAAATGTGGTTTCTAGGTCGAGTGCAGAATCAGAATATCGGGCTATGGCCCAAACAGCTGCTGAATTGATGTGGGTCCGTATTGTTCTTCTTGATCTTCAGGTGAAGGTTTCCTCTCCCATGACCATGATGTGCGATAACAAAGCTGCAACATATATAGCAAACAATCCTGTATTTCATAAGAGAACAAAGCACATTGAGGTTGATTGCCACTATGTAAGGGATATGGTTCAAGCGGGTCATATCACTACCAAATATCTAAAGTCGGAAGACCAAGTTGCAGATATGTTCACAAAACCTCTTGCCAGACCAAATTTCTCAAAATGTTGTGACAAGCTGAGCATGATTGATATCTATGCTCCAGCTTGAGGGGGAGTGTTGAGAATAGGTGGTTTTAAGTAAAGTTATTTTATATTAAGATGCTATTTGTATTTTTAGTTTTTTATAATGGGGCTTTATTGTAATTATGCTTTTAAGCCTCTCTCTATTTAACATAGAGAGAGGCCCTAATATTGGTATCGAGTTTTGAGTTTTTCAGTGCATCCGTCTCTCTCTCTCTCTCTCTCTCTCTCTCTCTCTCTCTCTCTCTCTCTCTAGGACTCGGTTCATCTTCTATAGATCAAAACAGTTTACAAGATAAAGTATAAACCCAATGGCTCAATAGAGAGATACAAAACAAGACTTATGGCAAAAGGTTAAAGTTAAGACTATGGCCTAGATTATGATGAGACGTTTATCCCTATTGTAAAAATGTGTACCATCATGCTGATTTTATATTAGAACAGGTTACATGATGCACAATAGTAATTACTATGTAGGCTTAGAATTCTCACGTTTCTGATTTTCCATATATGTACAACACTCATAAAGAAAACATTACACATTTGCTTCCGATTCAGCCCCTATCCCACATTTGATTTTGGTTTCCACTTCTTGCATTTTAGATGTTTTAAAATGTCCCACTTCTTGCATCTGTTTCCCTATATAAATTTTTTTTATTACACAGAAATCGCACCTCGGGACCAGAGACCTGGTCGCGCTGGCCATCCATCCCGGTGACGTAAAACTTTGCGGGACGGCCCCCATCAACCCCAGGGAACCTCCTGCTTCACCTTGCGGAAGGGAACACCTACACCGGGATTCGAATTGAGGTCAGGGGGAGACCTCCCTATTCAAAGCCCGAGGCCATGTGGACGACCCCTTGAAGTCCACTTTCCCTGGATCACTTCTTCATTCTGCTTCTCAGTCTAGCAACTTTATCTTTGATAACCCACTTATCTAGAAAAGTACAGTATGGTAGGGTGTTACAGTCAGATCTATGATACAATGTCCCAATGCAAAGGCGGAGCTGGGGGGGTGCAACCCAGTCCTGCCTCCCGGCCCAGTTAAAAAAAAAAATTAAAAGCCCAGTCCTAGCCCAGCCCTGATTCACGGGTCGGATCCAGCACCTGGCGAGGGCGGGCACCCGCCCGTGCTGGATCCGACCCGTTTAACTTATTACCCCTCAGCCCCTCTTCTTCTTCGATCTTGATTTTGAGTGACCTAGCCCTTGCCCTCGTCTTCCCCAAATCCCCCGACTCTCGACGACCGATCCAACGTCGCCCAGCCGCCGAGCTTCTTCTTCGATGTCGGCCGAGCTTCTCCTCCGACGCCGGCCGCCCACGCTTCTCCTCCAAGCCTCCAGCGCTGCTCCCGTGCTCCTGAGTGAGCGAGATGACGATACACCGACCGAGCACGACGACGAGACATCGATCTTTTGGGTAATTTGACTAATCAAATATGTGCTAGTTTGATTGAATCAAATTATAGGTGGATTAGAGTGGATTGGAGTGGATTTAATCAAATCAACTCTGAAGTAGGGTTGATCCTGACCTGAAGCAATTCACTGCATTTATTTTTTATCAAATTTTATTTAAAATAAAAAAACAATTTACCCATTTTGGGGATAAGTCCTATTTTTTGTTCCTGAATGAGCTCCTATCCATATATTCTTATGTATATATGTATATATTATATACATATATGCAGATGTCTCTCAGTATTTTATCTCATGTTAATTGTTTGACTCACAAATTAAATTAAAGTGGAAGATGAATGTTGACTATTGATGGTAATTTATGTTTTTTGGTGCAATAATTCTACTTTATCTACTCATTTTAGTTGGAACAAAGCTAGGAGAAGGTTGTGAATCAGTGACTTTTGAATTTTAGAATAAGTCCTGATTTCGGAATTATAGAATCAATTATTTACTTTATCTATTCAAATTATATAGAAATATAGAAAAGTCCTGACTTCTAACTTGTGTTTTAATGTTCTGATATCCAAATTAATTATCTTTGGACAGTAGGAGAATGTTGTGAATCAGTGAATTTATTTGAAGGACAAGAAGATATATTTGAAGGTTGTGAATTAGTGAATATTGTTTCAGCGGTGCTAACTCTTATCTAGTTACTCTCCTAGTGACTTGTGAGTATATGCTTAGCTCTCATCTAGTTGCAATTTACAAATTTTTTGTTGTTATTTGTCCCGATCCATACCCTATGCATGATTATTAGTTTGTTATAGTTGTTAAGTGTTAAGTGTTAAGTGTTATAGTGTTAATTTGTTAATTGATATAGACTTATAGTGTTATATTAGTATTTTTCTGTTATTTATCACCAATCAGTAATTGTATCTGATTCGGTGTACTTGTGTAGAATTGTAATAATTAATTGTGTAGATTATTGATAGTTTACGTGTTTGATTAATAATTTTATCATCAATCAGCAACTGTATCAAATTGATGTGGTTTCTGATCCTCAATTTCAAGTACTTACTCTACCTGATTTGTATCAAAAGGTGGTTGCAAGTGGAAGGTCAGAAAGTTATATCATGCTAACTAGATTATTTTGTCTTGTATTGACATTACCAGTTTCTACGGCCACTACAGAACAAGCATTTTCAGTGATAGAAGCATGTGAAGATGGAAATTCGTAACAAAATGGACGACGGTTTTCTTGCTGACTGCATGACATTATACATCGAACGAGAATATACTATGACTTTAGCTATAGATTCTCTTATAGATGAATTTTATGCTGCGGGTAACCGTCGGGGTCCATTTTAGTTGATACTTTTATATTTTGATTTATTTTTTCATAAATACAATTTATGCATTGTTATGAACTTCAAATTATCGCACCAGTGTTATATATTGCCACTAAATAATGTTTAAGAACTTTCAGTTGAGGTTGAGAAAGACTGCAGCAGATAGTTTGATTTGTCCATATGAAATAGATTTTTATTAATAATTGTAGCCATTTTTTATTTTATCTCAAAAAAAAATCGGGGCAGCTGCCCCCCCCCCCCCCCGACTATCACACCAGTTTTTTTTTTTTGCTACACCCCTGTTTGCAACCCCCCCCCCCCTTCACATGAATCCTAGCTACGCCCCTGTCCCAATGTATCACACTTTTCGAGATAAAGACGGTGTAAACGTGGTTATATGATTAAGAAGCATCAGATTTCTCAAACACTTGGTTTCTATCTAACAGGAAACCAAACATCTGTCAACATTCACTATATCAATGATTAACTACTAAGGAAAACAAGAGAAAAAGAAATGCCCCAAGGAAGCAGCAGGATTGCCCAAACAGACGCCTTGTCCAACTTCACATCCCGAGAAGAACATGTTAGAAAGAAGTACGTAAGGAAAGAAAGCTTTAAATAAACAACCCGAATCACGAGTCACTGCGATTGCTGTGCAAGGCTTCATTATACGAACCATACATACAACTTCTGCATTCCTTCAGAATCGTCTAACAAGCACCACAAGCTTCGAAAAAGAAAACAAAAAAGAAGAGAAGAAGAAGAAAGAAACCGCATAGTTTCGTTCGAAAGAGAAAACGTTTCGAAACTCACCGGATTCAGGCGATAATTGTGCAGCAGTCGGTCTCTCAGCCGTTGCTCGGATCGGAAAGGCGTTCGGTGTTGAAGAAGAAACTTCGAGAGCAAACTAAGTTGAAAAAGAGGAAGAAGAGCAAAAGCCAAGTTGAAGGAGGTGTCGCTTTTCTCATTTTTGTGGACGGTTTCTTGGTTTCGCCTCTGACAGGAGCGAGCGGTGGTGGGGCCCACCCACCTCCTTAAAACACTGCCTTGTCCGAGCGGTTCTCGGACTTTTTCACCTTTTGAATTTGAGAGGTCCAAGTCCAAGAGACTCCTGAGAAGTACCAGACCCGAAGGCGAAGAATATCCCAACTGAGAATGAGGATCCAGTAGGGGGCTCGGGCCGAGTTGAGATCAAAGGACCGGTCAATTGACATGGCTAAGTGCCGTAGCCAATCACATGACAGCATTGCATGGGGCCCACAGTTACAGAGTGCAGGCTCCACATGAAATGCTGTCATGTGGATGGCTATGGCACTTAGCCATGGCACGTAACAGCTCCCTGGATCCCTGCTCGGCTCCGGCCTCGTGTCTATCGACCTGTTGGATCGGGTCCTCAAGCTGTTGATCTAAAAGCAATGTTATCGGTGCTATCGTCCGATACGCATCATATTGGCAGAAAATCTATATATGGTTATTTTTAAATAAATGTAAAAAAATTCTAAACAATATTTTTTAAATAGTTTTAACACATTGACATGTAATAATTTTTTTATTGTTTTTTTTGTCGATAAAGAACGATTCACTTGAGTATCGGTATCAGCCGATACAGCGGAATCTGTGGACAAATAATACCGATACTGACAACATTGCCCAAATAAGTTCATTTGTTGGCTACTTGAGAGCGGACCCGACCACGTTTTCTCGAGCCCACCGAAACTCTGGCCCGAGTGGTTTAGCCCGCCTCTCGATTAGCCTTATCACTTCTGCTCCTTATTTCACTGGCTAACGTGTTTTTGTTTCTATACCATAGTTACCGGAAGCTTCTTAAAATCTGGCTGTAAGAACACTTAAAAATTATACCTTTCTTACATGAATTAAAAAGTTTGGTTTTAATTTGAAAATGAACTTGCGCATGACATGACATTTTTGTATAAGTGAGTATAATTGAATGTATCTTTCTGACTTCATACTTCACCCACATGACAGGTCATTTTTGTATAATTGAGTATAATTTGAAGTATTTTTCCCAAGTGGGACATGGGGGAATGAGACCAGAGTTTTGTAACATGGGTATGTAGGAATGTAAACGGGTTGAATTTATTCATTACGGAGACAAAAATGAATCCATATCTGACTAGCTTATAATCCGATATTTACACATAACAGGGTTCGGATTTTGTTAGATTCAGATTCGGACTTGGACTTGGACTCAGATTCAAAACTCAATAGCAAATGCCAATCCGACTATTGGGATTCAGATTCTCGTTGGGTTCCGGATTACATCCGACCCATTGAGATAATAAATTGACCCTTTTACTCGGTCTTTGGATTTGAAGATGGAGCAGAAGTCCATTGGAAATGATTCCACGGACCTACGCATTACAACTCGTTCTCTTCTAACCAAACTATATTTTGAAGCCAAAACCTTGTATGGAAAATGGGTCCTACGGGTTGTTGACCTGGTCCCTGTATGTCCAGGGTCCTCATTTTTGGGTCCAGATCGAGACCCAGACCCAGACTTTCCTGTCGTCATCACTGATTCAAGTCTGACGTTTTCACGACCCTCTCCTTGAAAGGATGGGAAAAAAGTTATATTTATTATTGAAGTTGATGAGGTGGTTAGAAAAAAGTCCGACATTTCGAAAAGACAAATTTCGAGCACGTGATCCTCTTAGTTGGATAATATAGGTTCACCCTTTTGGAATTATAGAAAATTTGGGGGTTCAATTTTTTGAAGAAGAAAAAGAAGATTTTCATTTAGTGACCAACTTTTGCAGTTAATTTAAAAAGTACCTTCAGTTTTCTTAAATTTCTAATGTGCGAAATTTCAGGTAAAATTAGGCGGGTCCGGATCAGGAAATTGACTTTTTTTTCAATTAATTAGCCATTGGGGATTGGGATGCAGCCAGCAAAGCTATTTAATTTGAAAACAACAAGCAAGTTATTATTTTTATACAAGACAAGGGCAGGTTTTAAATGACCCATCGACATTCTATCCAGTCTCTCTAAGGATACAGGATCTTAGGCTCCGGGAAGCCACAAGCGATGGGTGAAGGAATTAATTTATTAATTTTTAAGCCGATGACTGCTTATTGTTGACTCAGGGATCGCACCTCCGTCAGCTTGCTTTGTTTCATAGTGACAAACATTTTTATTGGCAATTTCTCATTTTTCAGAAACCCGCAAGAAATTTAAAAAATTTCATAAATCTTGCATTTTTTGGCAAAATCTCGGTGATAAAAAAATAAATTTAAAAATTAGTTTTTATAAGAAATTATTAATAAAAATTATTTCAAAATAAAAATACATGATTTTTTTTGCAATAAATAGCTGTTTAAAACGTAAATATCTTGTTTAAATAATGGTATTTTATGTTTTTTTCATAAATCTTGTGATATTTTGAAAATCTCGCGAGAAATTGCTGTTTTAAACTTTCAGGCAATTTCTCGAGATATTATCGCAAGATTTTCATAAATCTCGCGATATTTGTCACACTGCTTTGTTTTGTTTTATTACTTAAAAACAAATATATTTCTTGAGGGAATCTGTGGATCCGTTACTACCTTTCACTCAAGTTGCTCCTAAAGCAACTTGAGCTACAGTCGCTTCACCTTAGATTATGAAAACAGAAAAACCTAACTATTTCATCCAACATTTTTATTTTTATTTTTTTTATTTTTCAAATAACAATTTCATCCTTTCATGTCCTAGGAAATTCAGTTGGCAAAGAAAATGCTCCAAATTTTGAATCAGGATTAAGTAAATAAACCCATGAACTAGCTCACTGTTATCATCACATCTTGGAGGGGCAGTTAGAACAAAAAAATCTTTCCTTACTGCTTTTTTTTTTAAGTAATTTAACAAATGAATGATTTTTATGAAATTTTAAGTTTAATTTCCCTTTCTATTGTTCTATAAAAATGTTACTTACAAAAGACTATATAAATGTTAACAACAAAATGTTTCTGCTCACTGTCAAGCATCATTCGGCTAAGGCTACAGCCGCTAACAGCTAGGTATCTCTCCTTGTCAATATTTATTTTACATTTATTCTTGTTTTTATTATTCATTTATAGCAATACCATGTGCCTGTGGGCGGCAATCTGACTAGGTCATAGGGGTGTATTTGGGTCAGGTTTTGTCAAAGCTGATTCTAAGTCAGAGCTAAAAAGTTAGATCCAAATCCGACCAAATGTAGTTCAGGTTTAGATTCGTGTACAGGTGAAAATTATGGATGAATACAGGTTTACGGGTTTGAGTATGTATCGGGTCGGGTATAATGTGATTGGCTGTTTAATAGGCCTATTTTTAATAGGTTCTAAGAATTAGTTGGTCTTCTGGGTGTGGTTGAAAAATGTAGACCCATATAGGCTAAAAGATTCGGGTTTCAGCTCGGGTCTCAATATGAAATAGATGACAAATCGTTTTTGGAGCAACAAATGAAACAATAAGCTTGGGGTGAATCGCTTCAAACAGAGGTTCCTTTCTTCAATATAATTTCTAAAATCCAAAACTTTAAAAAACGGGTTCAGATTTCAACAGTGGGTCGAGTTTCAATGAGTTTGGTTCGGGTCAGTTCAAGTATAAAACAGGTTAGGGCATATAACCGGTTTGGGTTTGAATCAGTTGAAGGGTAGGATAGTAAGTTTGGCTTTACATTATGTTGAACCATTTGGGTCGCGTCCAAACGAGCTTGGTTCCTCTTTTTCAATCCCTTGAGTTTACTAAAATCGGATTGACTTGAATATAACCGGCTCGGAACATTGGGTTGGTCGGGTTGGGTCAGGTATACCCGACCTAGTTACAAGGACCGAGAAGTCTTGGTTGAAGGAGAATACAACAATTGCCAATTTTTTCACGGATTTACTAAAGAAGAATCAGGTATGGCTCTGGACAGGAGCCCACCAAGATGCCTTCGATGGCTTGAAGAAGACCCTGGTGAGGGAACTGATACTGTGGTTTCCAGACCACACAAGACCCTTTGAAGTCCACATACATGCTTCAGACTTTGCCATCGGCAGAGTTATCATGCAGGAGGGACATTTGATTGCTTACGAGAGTCAGAAGCTGAAGGATGTGAAGAGGCGCTACACTGCGCACGAGCGTGAGATGATGACCATCATGTACTACATCAAGACTTGACGACACTATCTTTTGGGTGCCTAGTTCGTCATCAAGATAGATAATGTCACCATGAGCTATTTTCAAATGCAAAAGAAGCTGACGCCCAAGCAAGCTCGATGACAATTGTTTTTAGCTGAGTTCGACTTCGCTTTAGAGTATAAGGTGGAGAAGACCAATGTTGTTGCTGATGTCTTGAGTCACAAGGTAGAATTGACAACTGCGTGGGCGGAGCCTTCCGAAGTTCACTTGGAGGGTGCGTTGCTGGACCGCATCCGTGAAAGAATGCAACAGAACATAATAGCGCAACACCTTGTCTCTCTGACGCAAACAAGAAAGACTCAACAATTCTGGCTATGGGACAACCTCCTTATGACTAAAGAAGGACGTGTCTTCATGCCGCAGTGGGGAAGCCTTCACCGTAAATTGCTTAAAGATTGTCATGATACATTATAGGTTGGTCATTCAGGTCAGGAGCAGACCTTAGTACTCCTTAAGCGCGGCTACTATTGGCTACATATGAGAGACAATGTGGAGGGGTATGTGCGAACGTGCCTTATCTGCCAACAAGACAAGGGGACCAACCAGAAGATTGTTTGCCTCTACATATTCTAGAACATTATTGGGAGAGCATTTTCATGAACTTCATTGTTAGTCTAGATGGCTTCAGCTCCATCCTGGTGGTGGTTGATCGTTTCTCTAAGTACGTCACCTTCATCCCAGCTTTCAAGGAGTTCCCCACAGAGAAGACTGTGAAGTTGTTCGTTAAGCATGTTGTGAAGCATTTGGGTGTACCAAGAAACATTGTGAACGATCTCGATGCTCACTTCCCAGGCAAATTCTGGCGTGAAGTGTTTCAGATACTCGACTTTAATATGCTATTTTCAACAAGTTTTCACGGACTGTTGGAGCAATACCTCAGGCACTTTGTTAGTGCCAATCAGAAAGACTGGGTGAAGCTCATAGACATGGCCCAATTCTGCTACAATCTTCATAAGAGTGAGTCTTAAGGCCATAACCCGTTCGAGATAGCTACAGGGCAACAACCGCTGACCTCGCATACTCTAGTCACACAGTAGAAGGGAAGGCTATCCTTCGCCTATTAGTTTGTTCAAGACTGGCATGAGCAGACCGAGTTGGCGAAGGTGTTTCTACATAAGGCAGCTAAGAGGATAAAGAATTGGGTGAACAAACATCGTCGACCTGCTGAGTTTCGTGTAGGAGACCAGGTGTTGGTGAAACTTTACCTGGATCGCACAGGCATCTTTCATGGACGACACTATGGAGTAATCAGAAAGTACGATGGACCATTCATCATCACCAAGAAAGTGAGCAACCTAGCGTACAAGTTGGACCTACTCCCGGACTTCAAGGTGCACTCGGTGTTTCACGTGTATAACCTAAAGCCGTTATATATGAACGAGAGAGATTTGAAACATAGCGTACCACAATGCGCTCTTATCTTGCAAAGGGCCCTGTGAATATAATGGGCCAAGAAGCGTCTCAACACGATCCTTCACCACAAGGTCAACTACTTAGGCAAAGCGAAGAAGTATTTTGTGCAGTGGGAGGAGACAACAGAACCGACATTTCGGATGAAGAGCTGCAATCTAGATAAAGTCAGAGACTACCATGAAACAGATGGCGCAGAGGGCGGCGCATGATTTGAAGGAGGGAGCCTGTTCCCGAGTGACCTACTTTATACAATTGTGTCTAGAGTTTGTTTTGATTTGGTTGAGTCTTGATGCAAATGTTGAGTCACTTATAACTTTCTCTGGGCCACCCTTGTACTTTGGTTCAGGTTGATCGATACCTTGAAGGGTTAGCCCATAGATCTGAACTGTAATGAGCTTGCATGCAAAAGTGTGAATGAATGCAAATGCGTTGAGCTTTCTTTTGTTCACTCTCATTGTGATTACTTTTAAGTGATTGCAATCTCTCTCTCTCTCTCTCTTGCTCGCTCTCTTGCACCCTGAGTTATCTAAGCTTCTGCAAGTGGCAAGTAAGTGACCGAAAGGCTTGCGGTGGCAAGAAAGGACCGATGCGTCACACTAGCCTATTGAAAAAATAGGCCCATGACACTCAATGTGTTTTGTGCAACTACACATGACAAGATTGGCAACAAGATTTGATGCACCAATGTTGTCACACCACAATGTTGATGTGGACAGGACTGGAACATGCATATCTCACAATAAATATCATAGCCAAAGAACCTCTGCAACAATGATGGACAAGGATTGGTACTCAGCTTCAGTACTTGAGCGGGTTACAATGCACTATTTTTGGGCTAGCCATGAAATAAGATATTGGCCCAAAAAGACAACAAATCCACCATTGGACTTTCTATCATCAATATTTTCTACCCAATCAACATCAGAGGAAGCAGAAATATGAAAATTGAAACATTTAGGAATAAGAAGTCCATAGTGCAGGGTATGTTTTATATAGCGAAGATTCAATTCACAGTCGTCCAATAAGTGTTAGAGGGTTTATCCATAAATTGAGACACTTTATTCACAACAAATTTAAGATCTGACCAAGTAAGTGTAAGATACTGCAAAGCATCAACATCTTGATGGTACTGTGTGGGATCCAGAAAAGGTTCTCCATCATCCACAAATAATTTAGTAGAGGACACCATGGGAGCGGTGACTGGTTTTGCATCCGACATATTTGTCCTATCTAATAAATTCAACATATATTTTTGTTATGATAAACATAAGCTAGATGGGGTCAAAATGGTTTTGATATCCCAAAAGTAATTTAAAAGACCCATATCCTTAATGGCAAACTCAACACCCAACTGAGAAATAATAACAAGCACATAAGAAAGAGAGTTTCCAGTAATAACAATATCATCCACATAGATTAGAACAAATATTGTAAATTGATTCTATTGGTAAACAAAGAGGGAAGTATCCAAAGAAGAGATGATGAACCCAATACTCAACATAAATTGACCAAGCCATTCGTACTAAGCTCTAGGAGCTTGTTTAAGTTCATAAAGAGCCTTAGATAATTTGTAGACATAGTTAAGATAACAAAAATTTGTAAAACCTTGTGGTTGAGTCATGTAAACCTCTTAGAATAGAACACCATGAAGAAAAACAATGTGCACATCTACTAAAGTGAGAACAATATGAACAATAAGAGGCTTTACAATTAGACTAAATGTCTCAAAATAATTGTTGCTTTCTTTCTGAATATAGTCTTTGGCAGCTAGTCTCACTTTATACCTTTTAAGAGAACCATCTGACCATCTTTTGATTTTATAAATCCACTTATTGCCAATGACATTGATGTTAGGTTTTGGGTGAACAAGGGTCCAAGTACCATTTTTAAGTAAGGCATTAAATCCATCCTCTATTAGCTTTATGCCAGTGAGGTTCTTTATTGGGCTAGTTTAAATTCATGGTCTCTCAGAAATTGAATGAGAAGAACAAAGTGGAATGAGATACCAGGAGATAGTAAAGGTTTTAGGCTTAAGGAACCCTATTTGATAACGAGTAACCATAGGTTCTTTTTTCGGTTCACTACGAAGCATATTTGGTCTTGGGTTTGTTCCATCGACGTAACCCATGAGGTTACAACTTTTGAGTAAGAGAATAAATTGTGATTCTCGTAACAGAAAATTGTTTGTTGATAGCTTAACAAACAAAAAATGTTGAAGAGTATTTAGAGCAGGAATAAGGATAAAAAATCATTAGAACATGTTGTATTGGTGATTGTTTTTGCAACCGTCACAACTTTAAGGAGAGCAAAAATCTTGCACCAAGAGTTGGGATCTCAATAAACGCACAAACAAATAGGCTAGTCAGAGGATCGTTGGATCAGAGGGACTCTGATACCATACTAAAGTAATAAACACACCACACAACCTTAACGTGGTTCAACCAGGATGGTCTACGTCCACAACCAACCGAATTTCTCTCTATCTCTCTACACACTTTTACAGAGATGAGAGCTTCTCTTTATATAGAACATATTACACGATTTTTCCTAAAAGGATTACCTATCAAGTTTATCTTTATCAAAGGTTACAATCCTATTAAGGTCAGTGGCTGACCCCACATCAACTTGATCGTGTAGTCTTATCCTGAACAAGGATTTGATCTAAACATCTAGATGGTCAGGATTTTTCTAGTGTAAAACATGATTCTAAGATGGAGTCCTGCCAAGGCTTATCTTCCATTAACTAGCTCATCAATCTTTGTAATTGTATCTCTTAATAGGAGTCCTTTGAGAATATTGACCTCTACATGCATCTTTAATATTTTTTAGAGTCTTCATCTCATCTCGAACTTCCATCACCTGATCATGTTTTAGGTGTCCCTGATCTTGATTATCTTTAATTAAACAATCTAAACTTTTAGATGTTTCTGGATCATTCTTTTCACTAACACATGCAACTGAAGGGTCGAATCCAATCTAGCTTGAGCAACTTAGAAGAAGCAAATTTAGACTTAGGAAGGTTGTTCCAAACAGATCAAATTACTTCTAAGAAACCAACGGGGGCGCCACGTGGTTGGTAGGAGTTGTCAATGCACGTCTTCATTTGGTGGGATATTACAGGTTCAAAACCCAGTGGTACATTGAATAATAACTGGTGGGGGTCTGCCTAACCTCAGCTTGCCTTTCAAAAAAAAGTTACTTCTAAACAATTTATTTGTACAGACTCTAATAATCTGTTCAACATGTGTGATTCTATCGCCTTGTAAAATTTCATCGATTGATGGGAACTGACAAACTTGTACCTTGGGGGTGAGCACTACTCTTGGCCAAACAAGCTATTGAATCCCTGCTTTCACAATCTAGATCGGATGCTGCTAACCCCTGGTGTTCTGGACATCTTACCAGACATATCAGACACTATTATGTGGACAATATCTGACCATGGTGTAGTCATTTTTTAGTGGGGGGAAATGCAAGGTGGGGGAAGTGTTGCTTTAGCTTCCAGCAATGGTGGCTCCATGCATGAACACATACTGTGTGATATCATAAAATAGTCTTGGTGCACTCCAATTAAAGACATTTGAGCAACTTATCACATCGACCATAAATTGGCACGTTTGAGGCATGCAACCAACAATTGGCTTGTGGAAAAATGGGAGACTGAGCTACAAAGTCTCAGTAATCTTTAGGACGGCCAACATGACCCCGACCATGACATGCACATTTTTTAACTCGTTTCCCTCATTAAAAAAGATTGGATGATTATAGACGAGCTAAAATGGAAGCAACATACAAGGGTCTCATGGCTAAAATTTGGAGACCATAATACTTTTTCCATAATTTTGCTTCCAAAAGGAAAATGATTAATCACATCAATCAAATTCATGTGAGTGATTACTTAGTATCCAATAATGAAGTCATTTGGACTCTCATGAACCATTTCAAGAACTTCTTCTCTACACTGGTAGCTGTAGGAGGGCCTCTCTGCCCTCTAATCTTTAGGAGGCTCTTGACTGAGGAGGCCGGCCAGCTTGAAGTTCCTTTTACAGAATCAGAGATTCACCAAGCAACTTGAGCCATCTCCAATCTCAAGGCCCCCAGGCTCGATGGTTTCTCACCTGATTTTTTTAAATGGTTTTGAGACAACACCAAAATCAATCTTCAATTATTTTGTACTGAATTCCATATGAATTATTCTCTTTTGAAGATTTTTGGCAGGCAAAAATTGTTCTCATCCCAAAACTGATGGTGGAATGTGTTTATGATCTGAGATTATCTCTATTCTTAGTGTGATCTACCGGATTCTAGACAAAACTTTGGCAAATAGGCTCGCAAGGTTGCTGCCAAACTGGTTGATGGCTCACAAAGGGTGTTCATCTCATAAAGGAGGGTTCAAGATTGCATGGTTCTTGTTAATGAGGTGTTGCATGATATTTCACGATCTAAGAAGAAGATTTTTATGCTAAAGCTGAATTTATCAAAGGTTTTTGACCCCATCTTGTGGCCATACCTAATTCAAACATTAAAGCATATGGGATTCTGGTCTAAATGGTGTCAATGTATGGAAACCCTGCTCAAATCTGCCCCCATTGTTCTAAATGTCAACAGATCGATGGAAGACACTTTCCAACAACATAGGTTGCTTCAACAGGGTTGTTCTTTATCTCCTCTCCTTTTCGATTTGGCAGTTGTGGGTTAGCAACTTTGTTTCGTAGAGCTTCTGCTGCAAGACGAATAAACCCCCTCCACTTTCATGAAAGGGACATTATGCTACTACAATTCACCGATGATTGCATTGTCTTTGGAGAAGCTTCATTATAGCAAACAATCAAAATCAACATCCTCAAATCCTTTGCACTTGTCTCCAGTCTCACCATCAATGAAAACAAATGTGAGGTGTTTCTTTTTAACTTGGACCGTCTCACATTGTCCAAGGGCACCTCCATCTTTGGCTACAAAGTTGGATCTCTGCCTAAAATGTAGCTTGTCCTTCTTATTGACACTCGACTCATTCGAGCCCCATTATGGCAACCGGTAATTGACATGATCAATGCTAAACTACAATCATGGCAATAACGTATCCAGCTAACATATGTATCCATGTGAGCTATTCATGTGTGTTGCTCATATTGATTGTAACTAATTGTATATCCTTATCTTTCACCCATGTAACTTAATGCCCCAAAATTTTCACCCAAAAATAAGTAATTTTTTTTATATATTGAAAACACAATGAAAATCATTTATCTTAACTCAGTTAAAACTTTGAGCGGATTACAAGTATTCAAACACATCATCATTCATCCATAAATCAATTTAAATCATTTATTAAATAAATGAATTGTTCATACAATCAGCCTTAAGATTAATAATCAATTATTCAAAACAAAGTTTCTAAGATTCAAATAGTTGGTTCACCTGGCACCACCACAACATCCCGCAATCACTCCAACTCGATACAGTGATTACCTATATGTGTATAAAAGATAAGGGTCAGACTTCAATGAGTCTAAGTAGGAAACACACTAATAGAGCATGTACACATAGTACTAAGCATACATGTACTCAACATTATTTCAGAATATATATAGTGTAATTTAACAATCGTCATACATTCACATGGATAACTGCAATAGTTCAACTAAGGTAACATATTATCTAAATATGTCATTAATTGAACATTAACATCATAAAATGCATGCTTTCAATACAAATATAATATAAATGCAATTGCATAATAAAAAAGTATACATACTTAACTAACACATTGTTTCTCTTGCTTACCAACCCTATCAAGTATGCGAAGGGTATCTCATGAACATAGATGAGACAAGACCACTCGGGTGTTTATTATACTTTATATTTTAATTTTTTTTAGCGATTGACATAATCAGGTGCCCGCGGGAGCGGCCCACAATCAAGAGAAGTTCTTTCAGTGGCGCAAACCAAACAAGATCGATCCTACACTTTTGCAGAAGACATGAACATACCGCTTACCTAACTCCGAGGACTGTGGACCAACTGAGCCATTGTCACTAGAATCATAATAATATTTCAACGGTTCACGTGAGTTTTGCACTACCTACCCTTTTCAAGGTAGACCTAAGATTTTCGGTAATATATACCCTTGCAAGGTATACCCATAATCCCTAATTAGGGATATTTGTATTAAGGTCATAGGTCAATATGGTTATTTCATATGGATAGCTCATTCCATTTAGTATGACATGCTTTCCTTTTAAACCAATGCTCAATATGCACTCATGTGCATACATACAGTTTTCAAGGTCTCATATGTAACCAAAACACATGACATACTTTTATTTTGGTGTTAAAATTATATGCCATATATATATTCATTTGTGCACACATGACACCACATTGGTTCCTTGAACCCTAAATTCATTCATCAACATATGTGTGCATGTATTTTCATGTCTTACATCACAATAAATATAAGCATATGCAACATATCAAACTCGTGCTCTCATAGCACTGAATCAATTTCTCAAACTATAGGTTCATTCATGAGCATCCACCTGTGCAAACATGCATATCATGTCTTATAGCACATAACAATAATATATATCATTATGATGCATACCATAACATCATATTGTATATCATAAGCCCATGTTGCTTGTCATATTATCATGTTGAATATCATATTATCATATAAACATATTAATTAAGCATGCAATTTATTTTAATATTGTACAAAAAATTTAGAGCATGTGAATCAATGCATGATCCCAAGTAGAGACACAACTATATAGTCTCATTAGGCCCACACACTATACTCTAATAATGTGTATTCATTTGGTCCAGCTTTGGGATCCATATCCGTCCAATTGATACACTTTTTAAACCATGACATGTATGCAAAAAAGAGTTTCAAACTCGAAATTGTATGAACAAAAATTATCAGACGATAAAAATTCTGCCATGACATTTGCATAATGAATTTAAATTAAAGATTTTACTGTAGATGCAATATGTGTTAGCTTTATATATGCGAAAATCTTGCCCTAAACTCATTACGGATCAGAAAATAATAAATCTTTTACTAAAACTGGTTTTCTATTTACAACTAACAAATTTACAAAATAAAATAATTTTTGTAATTTTTACTATAGTTAGCTTGGTGCGTCTGATACAAGCTCTAAAAGAAATCAATTTTAAACTTTAATACAACTGAGAATTAAAATTCACACACTACAGTCTGTTCATGTTCTTGGACAAACTTTATTTTCTAAAAAAATTAAATTTTACAACAGACTTTTATGATTTTTAATTTCCAAACCGTAATGAATATGCACACAATATTTTTATTGTGTGTTCTTCAATATATAAACTAACACATATAAAAATATTGTCCATAAACATCAAATAGTTTGAGAGAAATAAAATCAATAAAATCGTGTAGCCATTACCTTTACTGACTTGCAGAGGTCATATCTCTCAATCTGAATCTCAAACAAACCCAATTTTTTTTTAGAACTGCTCCTACATGTCTAAAACATCTCTCTAAAATTTGAGAATTTTTGAATTTACCATTTTGAAGAACCATAATTTTTTTTTAAACTGGTCAGAATAGAATTAACATCACAACATGCATATTCATTAAGCACATACATAATTTCATGTTTTTCATAAATAAAACACCAAAATCAAGCATCTCATGATTTTAATTCAACATAATCATATATCATACACATGTAGGTGTACCTCTAAGAATACGAGAATCATATAGATCAAATTCATAATATGTATCAAATGCAAAATCACATGTATTTACATAAGAACCTATATTTTCTCAAAATTTGATTTCTGAAAAATATTTTGGGTTTTATGAATATCTCCAATGAAACTTCTAATCCATCAAAACCATATCAATACATAAACACTATTAACATGCTAAATACGTAAACATAAGTCATACCATAGATCTACACCTGTAAACAACTACAAAATCCATAGAAAATATGTAGGGGATTTTCTCAAAAACGGTTTTTTCGAAAACAAAGCTCGGTTTATCAAAACCTTCATAATCAATATCATATCTACATTCTTTATTTACATGGATGACATATGGATATTGATATGCATCTATGAATCCTACCACAACATGTATATGCATCTTAGCATTATGCACACACACACACACACACACACCATGTTAGAGTGCACCTACCTCAAATTCGAAAAAATAGCCAGAAAAAGGTTCTAATGAAATTGAGAGCACCAATTGAGCTTCCTCCTACATACACACACTTTCAATGTGCACTCACATTAGTAGTAACTAGCTTCCAAACCTCCAAGGGAGGGTCATGGGATAGGGAGAAAGAAGAGAGAGATAGAAGAAATAGGGAGGGGGTTCCTTCCACATGGGTTTCCTACTCCCATGCAGTTATTTCCTAAAAAAAATGTGGATAAGAGAGAGTTACCTACTTACCGTATTATTATCTTTTCTAATTAGATTTCTTAAATATATATTGTTTAGGTATCCCTAGCCACCTAGAATTCTTAATTAATTAGTTTAATTAAATATTTTAAAGAGGGAAGGTGGGGTGTCCAACCTTGTGAATCTCTCTTTCTAATTAATTCAAAACCAAATCCTAATGTGTTTTCCAAATCTCTTAGCAAATTAGCTTACTTCTTAATTAAAAAACTAACTGGGGTCTTTTGACTTTAGAATTTATAAGCAATTAGAAATTAGGAAAATAGAAACTTTGGATAAGTAGGATGGGCCCACATGGGGGGGTGGGCGGCGGGGTGTCCCACCCTCTTGGATCTACTTCCTAAATTACCTACTTAATTTAAATTACCTACTTAATTTAAATTAAATTCTTAATTCAAATTCTAATTAGTTCCTATGTAAAATTCTAATTGAATCCAAATCCGAATTAGATCCAATTCTATTTAAGTTAAACCCATATCCAATTTCAAATCCAAATCCAATTAAATTTCATATCCAAATTCAAATTTAATTAAATTCTAAATTTAATTTAATTGTACATTCAAATTTACATGTAATTCAAATTTAGTCAAAACTCACTTTGGAATTAAATGAAATTCACTCCAACTTAAATTTAAATTTCAAATGCAAATTCACATCAAATTTTAAATTCAACCCACAATTGTGATATAAAATTCATTTTTATTCATAGAATAATTAAATTTTTTTGCAAGTATTACAACCTCAATCCCTTTAATCGTGGGATTCTACCTTTTATATCTCTCTCTATATTGATTGTCAAATACAATAAAAGCAAGAAACTTACCATTCATTTTTGACATTTCCATATGATATCATAGCAGCGACGCTTATCCATTGGAATGCATGATTCCTCTCTATATCTTGCAACTGTTGTGGTGGTGGTGAGGTCTCTACTCAAATTCAGGTTGCCAGATCGCCCCTTTTACATGTGTGGTTGTCCATTCACACACCTTGTTCTAATCATGCCTGAAGTGTTGTAGATCAACCCTTTTACGTGTGAGATTGTCCATTCACACACCCTGTTTTGATTGTGCCCAAAGTGTTGTTTAAATCATCTACAAATTTCAAAGATCACTATTTTCTCCCATGGCTACGGACAACAATCAACAAAACACAAACAATGAAGGTCCAAGAGGTGCAGATGCTCCAAAATCACCTTATTATTTGCATCACTCTGATAACCCAGGTTCCATCCTCGTTTCATCTCAACTAAATTGTGATAATTACTCCACGCGAATAGGAGCCATGAAAATAGCTCTTAGTGAAAATAATAAATTCAGGTTTGTTGATGGATCTTTACCAAAACTCATTGCATCTTCCTCAGATTTCCAAGCATGGGATCATTGTAATCACATGTTTCTGTCTTGGTTGTTGACTGTCTTATCCAAAGATCTAGCCAATTGTGTCATTTATGCAAACACTGTTAGAGCTGTCTATATCGATTTAAAAGAACGTTTTTCGCAAGCTGCAAGAATTTATCAATTGAAGAAGATGATCACAGATCATACACAAAATCAATCGTCCCTTGGTTTAAAAGAACGTTTTTCGCAAGCTGCAAGAATTTATCAATTGAAGAAGATGATCACAGATCATACACAAAATCAATCGTCCCTTGGTTCTTATTATACTACCTTCAAATCTCTTTGGGATGAACTGAATTTGTATTCACATATTCCTGAATGTACAGGTGGAGCATTCAAGAAGTTGAATGTCCGTAAAAAAAAAAGTGTACCAGTTTCTCATGGGATTAAACAACTCCTTTGCCATTGTTAGGAGTTAAATTTTAACGATTAATTTTTTGCCTAATATTAGCAAAGTGTATGAACTGGTGATGCAAGAAGAAAACCAAAACTTGTTGCAAACCAATCTTATCACTATCATATGATAAATGTTTTGAGAAATTCTTTATTTAGGTGCAGTTTTTAAAAATGTGTTTTTACTACCTAAGATTTAGAGAAGGCTGGTAAAAAACCAGATTTCTCATGAAGCACATGATAAGGAAATAAACCAAAGCAGGTTTTAGGACTCTTGTTTTCAACCCTACAAGTTCTTGGTATTTCATTGCCGTAAAAGAGGGAAGCAGATCAGGTCATGCTGAACATGAGCATCATGCCGACATCGTGGTCATCCGATTTGTATTTTAAAAAGCTAAAAAGTCAACAAAACCACGTGGCATTCATCCAAAATGGAAACAGACGGCCACGATGTCGGCATGAGCATTTTCGGCATGAGCAAAAACACTCATGTTCAGCATGACCTGATCTGCTTCCGTAAAAGAGGCGACCGCCTCAAAGTGAGGCACATACTCACTTCAAGGCGTGCACTTTTCACTTTGAAGCGTAGGCTTGTGGGAGGTCTGGACCCAAAGGCGTAGCTAGGGGGGGGGGGGCAGGACTGGGCTGTAGCCCAGTCTTGCCTCCCGAAACAGTTAATTTTTTTTTAAAAGCCCAGTCCTAGCCCAGCCTGATTCCATATGAAATAGATTTTTATCCATTTTTGTAGCCCAGCCCAGACTGCAGCAAATAGTTTGATTTGTCCATATGAAATAGATTTTTATTAATAATTGTAGCCATTTTTTATTTTATCTCAATTTTTTTTTCGGGGGCGCTGCCCCCACACAAATAAATTTTTTTTTGCTACACCCCTGTTTGCCCCCCCCCCCCCCTCACATGAATCCTAGCAACGCCCCTGTCTGGACCTCACCCTCACCCATTGAGGCATGAAGGGTCTGCCTTGCCCTGAGGCACACACTTCACGCCTTGATAACAACATTGAAGATGATGTTTTTTTTTTTTCTTGATATTTACACAGAGAAACTACTTTTAGGATCAGAGACCTAGCCGCACTGGCTCCGCCTGTCGTACTTATGATCACTGTCATGGTAGCGTAAAACTCCGTAAGCTTATCCCTTACCCCAGAGTCTCCCGGCTTCTGCTTGCGCAAACATGACACCTATGAAATTTGAACCTAAATCGTCTGCCTAGGCCCCATCCCACCACCCCCAATCCCTTTGAAATCATCATTAGGCATACACATACTATGCTCCAAGAAATTTTTGAAAGAACATTGCCATGATGTTCTATTTGTGATGTATAAATTCACCTACTACTGAAGTTTTCATTTGTATAATCTAAAATAGTGGGAAAAACCATTGCATCTTAGTGGATCCTGTAAAACGCTGGGAGAGATTGCTAATTTTGTGGTTGTAAATTCTGGGCGAGTCTCATCCAGCGTTTTATATGATCCGCTCGGATTCTAATGAATAATCGAGATGGGCCTGCCTTTTTTTTTTAATATAATATAAAAAAAAACCATTCTCATAAGGTGTTCTGCTCCAAACACTGGATCTGCTCCCCTTACATAGAAGTTCAAAAAGATTCACGGCCACAACCGTCCCTTTGTCAATTGCCATTCATGGATGTAAAATCTCTTGACCACCTCTTGATCCTCGCGGCAAAGTACACGCCGGGGGGGTTTAGCAACCTCACCGTCCACAATGTACACAAGCATGAAGCAATGAACAGTGAAGATGTCAAAGTGATTTGACATCCTCACCGTCCACAATGTACACAAGCATGAAGCAATGAACCGTGAAGATGTTAAATCACTTTCTTAAAGTTGTCACCTGATCTCCTCTCCACCCAGGGAATCCAATTTCTTGATGCCATTCAACGCCTTTGGCAGACCCACTTAGCCAGATGTGAAATATTCTTTTATTTTTTACTTGACTCTTTAACCAAGTCCATGTTCTAAGGGCCTGTTTGTGGATCACCATAAAGGTCTATATATTTCCTGTGGTAAAAGGAACCATTTTCAATGGGGCCCGCACCACAAGGCACGTCGTGTGGAAATATAAGGGGATACTTGGACGCAGAAAGCTCCGTGACCACACCACTTTAACTGTGAAAACAAAGTCTGATAGGAGGAGGTCAGGTGGCCGGATTTTGTTTCACACTCATGAAGCTACTTTCTGCATAAAGAGTGTTACCTGCAAATCAATGTGCAGCTACAGCTGATCACCATACATTTTGCCCGGTGGGACCACTTCGACAGCTGTAAGACAGAAGACATCGGTTGCAGCGGCACAATTGCATTTGTGCAATCTGATCCTGCCTCATCCTTGCATCCCAGCCCACACAGAGGGGGGACGTGCCCTTAAAGTACCATGTTCATACTCACGAAAGGTGAAAAGATCAGGTGCAATATATATGATTGCACAAATATGTGTGCATTAAGCACCTGATCACCCTCCATCTTGAAGACAGGGCCTGTCAGGTGTGGGACCTAAGACCTGATGGAGGGTGATGGGGGTGCTCAATGCACAAATTTCGTGCCATGTGATTGCACCGCAGGACCCACACAGAAAGAGAAAGGGACGTGCCCTTAAAGTACCCATGTTCATACTCACAAAAGGGAAACGCCAAAAAGCTTTACTCTCAAGTCTCCACCGTACCTGTACCACGATTGGCAAGAAACAAAAGCATCCCACAAACACGCTCCATGTCACTTTGGACCAGACCTTCATCCCTTATTGGTGCAATTATTTATGAAAGCCGAAGAATATATTTAAAGCATACTTAACAGGAAACGGGGGTGAAGCATAAGCAGAAAAGCAAAGCAAGTGCTAAAAAGTAGTATCAATACAGTTATGAAGCGATTATACAAGTGCATGAAAAATGAAAATAAACTCGAAGAAAACAATATTAAGCAAAGAACGAAACAAATAAGAAATGACACAAGGAAAAATATAAAACGATATAAAATCAACATTCAAGCTTACTGTAAACAAATTATAAAATTTTAAATATAAAAAAAGGAAGTGAGAGAGAAGGGACAAGAAAACTTTAAAGAAGTAAAAAAAGATTCAATTTGGAAAACAAAGAGTCCAAAGCTTCTCCTCCTTTAGAGAAGTGAGGAGTTCCATGCTTCTGAAGCTGGTTTCTCCATGTAGCAAGAAGCTCTAAGTAACTATGATTAAAAGTCATTTCACAATCTCAACATATTTTGAAAATATCATAATTATATCAACGATAAACAATGCAATCATTTAAAATATTTTGAAAATATTACATTTTTTTATAGTATAAATGAATTGAAAACAATATTACATCCCCAAGGAATCGGCGGTTGTGCTCTTAAGCACTGATAAAAAAAAAGATCCTAATCCATGACATGACATTGTGCATCACATGTTGATGCTAGCCATCCAACCGAATGCATCTTTGCCGTCCACATTCTCACCCATTTGTACATGTGATCCTAGCCGTCCAGATTTATTTGGTTGGACACGCTTAGCAGCATCGTATGTGAATATCCAAGACTTGGTTATGTCTTGGGCCAAATCTTAAAGTGGGGCCATAGTTTGATGATATTTTCAAAAGCCAATATTAAACCTAAAAAAATGTTTTTAAATATCATCTATATTGAATGTAACATGCTTTTATCATGATAAAAGCACATTTTGAATTTATTTAGAATTCATATTATATAATATTTTATATATTATATACACTGCATGCTTCTTATATTTTCTCTAGAAAAACGAGATTTCACTCATCCTTCAGTTGACATAAGACTAAAGGACTTAGCCCACAAGAGCTCTGCTCATTTGGCAGAGGCAACTTTTGAATGCCATCAAGTTGACGGGATGTCATGAGTTTGAAACTCAAAGAGGTTGAAGTTGGGTATAATCCTTGAGGAAAATGAAAACCTCCCAAACCTACCCAATAAGAAGCATTTATCATATTGTCGGTATTTTTTTCAAAATTCTGACCATACAGATGTGTTCAGCATGATTGATTTACTTAAAATTGATATTTGGATCATGCATTTTAGATAAAAAAAAATTGGTATTTAGAGCCTCAAAATTTTATGCCATTAATTTTTAAAACCTTATTAAAACATATTCATGCATCGGAATCAAATGCTCCAAGAACTGATTCTTATAAAAACCACCACATAGATCACATCTGTAAGGTCAAAATTTCAAAAAACACCGAAAATCTGATACATGTTTTTTATTGGGTAGGTTTGGGAGGTTTTCTATTGGGTAGGTTTTTATTCCCGTACCCCCGGTGGGGGCACGGGCGACCTAAAAGAGTTTTATCAGCCGAAAGCCTGTCAATGTGTGGTCGGTGATGGGCCCTCAGACTAGCCACTAACCAAAAAAGAAAAAAACTATAGAACCTTTGACATTCCTGAGCTTATAGTTCAGACTTGAGTGATGCCACATAATACAAAATTATGCAAAAGATTATTCCAATGCAAAAGATGAGATTTTTTGGAGAAAAAGTATCTAATTAATACTCATTTTTTTGGAGTAGGCACAGGGACGGGCTCTTGATTTAGCCTCCAAAAAAAGTTCTCTTAAGGGAAATTTTCAAATAGAGATATCCCTTGCCATTTTTTCAAAGACAGGTGTATGTATCTAAAATTGGTGCTTTTAACTCCAATCTTTTTTAACATACGGACAAGAATCAGCATATGAAATGTTCTATTTCAACTTTCCTTTTGAAAAGATGCTTCTACTGTTGTGCTAGTAAACAAGAAAGACAACTTAATAAGTTTATCCACAAATCGAGACCTAATTATATTTTAATTCCGAGTTTTCATTAAAAAACTCTTAATTGTAAGATAATTAAGTCTGTTTGTCTATTAATTTTGTCAAACAGCAATCATGATGATTCTAAATTAATTACCTTGATAAAAGAGGAAATCATAAATCTCTCTCTCTCTCTCTCATCCATTTTGCACCATTAACCTTTTCATCTAGCAGTTGTGAGAAGCAATGCTGTTAGTATCCTTGAGAATAGGCTGATTTGTATCGTATCAGCCAGAAATTGATAAGAAACCAATCTAATTCGGTTTATTGTCAAATACATTTTTAAATATTGTTTAATATTTTTTATATTTCTGTGACACATGTCATCTGCTAGTTAAAAATTGGCTGATTCAGTTCAGAATCGGAATCACCGATTCCTTGAATTGTTATGAGGAGCTAGAACCAATATCAAGTTAATCGTGTGCACATCAAGTTAATCATGTGCATATTAATTATAATTAAAGTAAAGACAGATATGGTATGAAAGTATGTTGGATAACTGAAAAAAAAAATTCAGGTGCCTTTGAATTTCTAAAGAAAATAACTGTATTACACCCCCCCCTTAAGAATATTGCCATTTCACAAAATAGCTGCAAATATCACAATATTCCTAGAATCCTACCGGTTCTATTTTTGCTGAATACGTATCTGATGATTTTACCCTTCCTATAAAACATGAAACAATGAAACTCATCATTTCAGCGAAACTGAGATTCACCTATACAGTTTTAGCAAAACTCACTATTTAAGGGAAACTTGTCACCAGCGAAATTGAGATTCACTTATACAATTTTATCAAAACTCACCATTTCAACGATCGCTAGCAAAACTGAGATTCACCTATACAGTTTTAGCAAAACTCATCATTTTAACAAAACTCGACTATCATCAAAATAACAAAACTCTGTTTAGTTGTTACACAACTAACAAATCTTAGTTGTAAGACTTTTCCTTTTTGTTTTTACAACTACTTATTTCACCACCACCATCCATCACTATTTCCATCACCACCACTACCATTCATCACCATTGCCATCACCACTACCAAGGTTGGCAAACTCATTGAGTCAACTTGGTTTCAAAATAGGTACCAAACGACTCACCAATTGAGAATGACTCATTTTTTTTTTTGCCTAAACTTGTCATCAACTCGGCCTAAACTGACCAACAAGAATTGTAAATTTGACCAACTTGCCATAAATCACAAGATTCATTAATTGTCTTAACTCAACAAACTTCCCATAAATCAATCAAACTCGGCTTAAACTGTTCGAGTTAGACATCTAATGAATCTAGTTTTCAAAAGGTTTGTTTTTTAGAAGAAAACCAACAAGAAGTAAAGATTGTAAATTTGCCAATTTAGTTTCTCTTTCTTATTATTAATCCTTAAGTTTTTTCTATACCATGCAACTTTGAAAAGAGGGCCAAAATTGAATCTTTATTGATATTAATTGAGAGTTAAACAATCGATGTTAGGCTTCAGACTTTGGATTTTGAACTTTTGGACTTCCATTGCAGTTTTTTCTCTCTCTCATGGCAATGTCTAAACTCTAATTACCTAATATAACGATCTATTTTATTTTTCATATATTCTCATCATTTATTGAATATTTTAGAATTTAGATGCATTTTATTTAGTATTCTATTGCAATTGAGTTTCTCTAAAACTTATAGGCAAAACTCAATTTTGCTGAAATATTTAGCGAAAAAGTTGTTTCATGTTTTAGCAAAAAAGTAAAATCATTAGAAATGCCCTTATATTTATCAGAGAATGAGTAGGTGAGTATTTAAGAAATATTGTGATATCTTGCAGCTATTATGTGAAATAACATTTTTCCAGATTTTTAAAGCTAACTTGCATGTGTTTATAAATAACTCGTTTTAATTTAGGGTTAACCTGGCACATGCATGTGCCTCATGCTGAGGGCCTCCAATGAAAGAAAACATACGGAAAAATATAGGCTTCCAATAAAATATGCCTAGGGCATCAACTTCTCTTGAGCCGCCCGGGTTAACAAGGAAAATCGTGGTCAAATTAAAAAAAAAACATCAAATAAGCTTTTCGAAATCCACAACAAATCTCCTTGGGGAACCTCTCAAGCAGCAAAGAGAAAAAGAACATGGCTACAACTTATATAGGGTTGTCAACGGGTCAGGCTTGACTCAGACCCATGGTTCGGGTTTTGTCGGGTCACGAAAATGAAATCCCAGACCTAGACCTGCATAATTTATTTATTTTATTAATATATATATAATACTTTAGTCGGGTTGGGTACCCAGCAAAAAAGTTGGGTCGAGTTGGGTATCTGACAAAAATCATGACCCAAACATGGGCCCGCATATTGCTTGGGTCAGGTTTGGATCGACCTGAATATTAATCTGGTCAACTTTTTGCATGCTCATACTTGAGAATTGGGTCAGGGACGATATATATATAAACGATATTTTAATAATTAGTATTTTATCTTGCCAAAATATTTTCTCTTGTTATAAACATGTTGAAAAGCCAAAAAAAAAAAGTTAAAATTTGAGGTTGTAAGGAGAATTAGGGCACCAAAAACAAAAGAGGAAATAACTTAATAATTACGATCATATCGTTAGGAGGGGCCATGACAAACAGACTTGAGTGTAAAGTAGGGCGTTGTCATTATTTTGGGGTTAGTCATCATCATCATGAATCACCCCCTAAGACTTTTAGGAGAATATAAGACATTTTCCAGAAATCTACAAATGAATACAGAGATGGTGGGACACCATCTGGTCGTCCATCTAAATCAACTCAAAAATATCTGACGCGCATGCAGAAGGAGAGAGAGAGAGAGAGAGAGAGAGAGAGAGAGAGAGAGAGATCTGATACTTATTTCACGTGCCTTCAGCTTTATAAGACCTTGTTTTTGCAAAAAAAAAAAAAAACTTGCTTTTCTTGGTACGAAACTAAAGTTTTTGGATATAAAAAACAAATTTTATATTAACAAATTATAATTTTCAAATTTGCGGTTTTAGAATTTACGTATATATTGAACATTTTTATAAAAAAAATTAAAGAAAAAAACATAAATCGTAATTGCGTTTTTATCTCCTCACGACTTCCATTGTTGTTGACTGGTTTCTTCTTCACTTCCCCTTATATTTCGCACTTCAAAAATTGGGTGCTTTCTTAATAGGTGCTTCTGGCACCCAATGTTATCAGTATCTGTCAGAAAATCGATACGCTTCACCCCTGAATCGGTTATTTTTAAATAAATGCAAAAAATATTAAAACTAATTTTTATTACAATTTTAATATTTTTTAATCATTTTAACATGTGTTACGTTATGATTGATACATAATATTTTATTATTACTTTCTAGCCGATACAGAACGATTCACTTGAGTATCGGTATCAGCAACGATACAGCTGAATTGGTGGCCCAACGAACCAAATCACACCCACGTCACATGGCTGCGTATTCTACACTCCACGCCTCGAAGGACAAAACGGGAAAAACTCCCTCATAAATTTCTCAAAACGCTGAAGACAAAACAAGTGGCAGATGGGTGTATGACGAGTTCCATCATATGCCGTACAATGCCTACGTAAAAGTAGTATGCACAACGAATCGAGCTGGCTCGGGTTCGGCTAGATAAAGCTCAGTTCGGACTGAACTTATCTTGTAAATAAGTTGATCTTGAACTAAGCTTTAAGGTTTGGCCGAGATTGATCAGCCTATTAAGCTCGATAAGGCTCGTTTTGTATTTATATTTTATATAACAGAAAATATATATTAATATAGAATAATGAATTCTTCATTAGGCCTACTCTTCTTGAGCCTCGTGCCTCTCTCTTTCTCTCACCGAAAAACTCATCCTCGTCGGGCTGTCCAGACCCCTCACCAGTGTGCCCTGTTTGACGGACGCCCTCACCCTCCCTGCTGGTGTGCCTTCTCACCTGCAGACTGCAGTAGAGGAGATCCGAAAGACTCTCTCTCTTTTCTTTTCCGGTTCTTTCCCTCTCTGTTTCTGGCTCTTCCAGATTGAGGGGAGAGAGCTCAGAGAGGGAAGAGTGTCGCTCTATGCTTGCCGAGCCACGAACCCAATTCGGTCTGTTGTGCAGCGGTACGAAACACTGACCTGAGCTAGGCAGGGGCTCGGTCCGGTTAAGGCTCCGCTTAGGAGAAGCTCGAGCCGAGCCTGTCCTGTACATATATTTTTTTAACCCTACCTACTGCACCACCATCCCCCATTATCCTTTGTCTCAAATTAATCACAGGTGGGTCCCCGCCGGAGAGCGAAGCTTTACCTTTTTGCTTACTTTTTTCGGTTCCCTCCCTCGTCCGTCAAATTGCTTGCTTCCGTCGTCGTCAAGAAGCCACCATGATGGAACTCAAAACCCCGATCATTTAACCTCAGCTCCTTTGAGATCAGAAAGAGAGGAAGCAGCACTAGCCGTTCCTTTGGTAGTTGTTGCAACGAATGGAGAACTTCGCGTACTCGTCCTGCGGGGACTCTCGGGACTCATCGCCGAGGTCGCGAGAGATCGACGGGGACAACCAGTCTTGGGAGGAGCCGAGCTACAAGGTGAAGTTCATGTGCAGCTTCGGCGGCAAGATCCAGCCTCGCCCCCACGACAACCAGCTCTCCTACGTCGGCGGCGACACCAAGATCCTGGCCATCGATCGCGGAGCCAAGTTCCCCGAGGTGGTGGCGCGGCTCTCCTCCCTGTGGGAAGCCGACGTCTGCTTCAAGTACCAGCTCCCCGGCGAGGATCTGGACGCCCTCATCTCCGTCACCAACGACGACGATCTCGAGCACATGATGCTCGAGTACGACCGCCTCCACCGCTCCCCCAAGCCCCCCCGACTCCGCCTCTTCCTATTCCCCATCGACTCCTCCTCGCTCCCGCCCGCCGGAGAAACCAAGCCGGACCAGAAGTGGTTCGTCGACGCGCTGAATCCCGGCCCCGTCCAGCCCCTCGACCGCTCCGGCAGCCCCGATTTCCTCTTCGGCCTCGAAAAGGGACCCAAGTCGCGGGAAGACGTCCATGCCTCCGTCTCCGCTCAGTCGTCCGTTGTCTCCGACCCTCGAACTTACTCGCCTCCGCTGCCCACCGGCGCTGCGGCGGCCAAGACGGAGCAGCGCTCGTTGGAGACGGCGCCGACGGCCGTGCTTCCGGCGGCGGACATACAGAGGCAGATACAGGAGTTCCAGAGGATGCAGATAGAGAGCCAGGAGCAGCAGGCGGCATGGTTCCAGAGGAAGCAGGAAGAAGCCCTAACCCGGAGCCTCCCATCGGCGTCGGGATTCCCTGCTAGGGAGGCCGCCGCCGGTGGTAGTGGTGGTGTGTCCTCCACCGGAGAATACTACGTGCAGAGAATCCAGGAGAAGAGCCGGTACGAGCCACCGCAGCCCCAACCAATGGTCTCTCCACCGGCGCCTCCGGTCTACTGGGCACCGTCGACGCCGGATAGGCACGCGCCGGCGCCGGACCAGGCGGTGTACATGCTAACGACACCGGTGTACCCCTCGGGTTCCGTCCGGCCTATGACCGGTCCGGCGGTGGGCCAGGGCTACTACGCCGTGCCGCCGGCGAAGATGATGGCCCAGCCACAGCCTCCTCCCCCCGCTTCTGCCGGGTTCGTTGGCGATCCGTATGGGATGGGGCCAAGGATGGGCCAGCCGTACCCGGATGCAGCGGTGCGCCAGGGCGTTGACTCGGCCTCGCCGTTCTCGCATGTGGTGTTCGATCCGGCCGGGGGAGGCAGGACCGTGTATTACGCGACGGCTGCGCAGGGGGCCGTGGCCGCCGGGAGTCCGCCGTATCAAGCGGTGGGCGTCGAATTCCGCCAGCCACCGGCTCAGGCCGGTCAAGACGCCGCCAGAACCAAGTAGCCCTCTCCCAGAGTCCGCGATTGGTTAGCCACCCGCACCACGCGCGTGTAGGGGGTGCCCTCACTTCCCCTCTGTTTCGTCTTTCCCGTTTGTGTATTTTTCTTATCGTCTTTTCTTCAGATGTCTTGTACGTTGGTTTCCTTCCGCAATTGGGTGATTATTATGTGATTAATGTATAAGTATGATGTGGTTATTGGGATCAGGGAAGCATTGCAGTGAGAGTCTCATTACGGGAGGAGGAACTTATGTTCTTAGCGTATCTGAAGCGGGGTGATTGCTGGGTTGGTAGTAAAATTGTTGATTTTTTTTTTTTGGAAACCCAAAAAAAGAGATATAGTCCTCATCCCTGCGGCTTAAAACTCCGAAGCTAGGACCCTCGCCTCCAGGACTTACGCTGAGCATGGGAGTAAAATGCCCTTTTTTGGGGCTTTAGATCATCTTCACATGAGCACATCCACATGCCTTCTTTTTTTTTTGGTTTGAACTTGTGAACATAGTGACACGTTTTTTGGGCAAAATTTTGTTTTTCAAAAACTCACAAGAAATTAAATTTTTTTTCATAGATCTCGCATTTTTTGGCAAAATCTCGGCAATAAAAAAAAAATTTAAATATAAAACAAAAAAATTATAAGAAAATATTAATAAAGATTATTTAAAAATAAAAATACACAGTTTTTTCATGATAAATAGCGGTTTAAAACATAAATATCGCGTTTAAATCATGATATTCATGTTTTTTCATAAATCTTGTGATATTTTGAAAATCTCGCAAGAAATTGCTGTTTTAAACTTTCAGGCAATTTCCCGCGATATTTGTCACTGTGCTTGTGAAGTCTCATCAAATTGGTGGCATTAACACAGGTCGCTCCTACTTGATTAGCAGCGGCATACTGTAAAGACTTCTTTTGATCCAAAAGAGATAAGAATGCAAAAAAAAAAAAAAATTTATCCACTTGTCTGGTGGGAGCAGATAGTACACGTCACTTTGTGTTGGGGGCGTTGCAAGTATAACTGGCAGCCTATCCACTGGCGTAGCTGGGTGTGCGTGCGCGCGTGTGTGTGGTGGTGGGGGCAAACAGGGGTGTAGCAAAAAAAAAACGTGTGATATTTGGGGAATTTTTTTTTTTGAGATAAAATAAAAAATGGCTGCAATTATTAATAAAAATCTATTTCACATGGACAAATCAAACTATTTGCTGCAGTCTGGGCTGGGCTTTAAATATATTTTTTTTAACTATTTTGGGATGCCCCCCCGCCACGCCTATGAGCCTAACCCCAACACAAGAGAATTTCTCTTCTTAAAATTAGCGGTGGCAATCTGGTTGGGTCAGCGGGTTGGCGGGTCAGAATACTTCAACACGAACACGACCCGTTTATTAAACGGGTCAGATGTAGCAAACACGAACACGACCCATTTATTAAACGGGTAACCCGACAAGACATGGTTAACCCGTTTAATAAACAGGTCGGGTCAATACGACACGATTACATGATATGATGACCCGTTTATTAAATGGGTCGACAAGATAACCGCACAGGCGCACACCACCACTGGAAAGGAGAGGTCTCGGGCTCTTGACTGCGGCTGGGTAAGAAAGAGTTAGGTGGGTGACTAAAGTGTAAAGTTAGGAGTTAGAGTTAGATAAGTTTATATATATATATATATATATATATATATATATAAAAGCGAATTGCGGGTTGACAGGTTTGTGTAAACGGGTTGACCTGCCCACCTAACCCGTTTATTAAACATGTCAAACGGGTTGGCATACCCCTAACACGAACACGGCCCATTTAATAAACGGGTTAGGCGGGTCGACTCATTTACAACACGAACCCGTTTAAGCCAAACCTTAACCCGGCTAAGAAGCGGGTTGGCGGGTCGGGTCAGATTTTGCCACTCCTAGTTAAAATGTTACATATGAATACTTTTCTTTTGTTTGTGACATGAAAGGGAATTGGAGAGAGAGAAAGAGAAGCTTGTTGATATAAAAAAAATTCTCCATCTTAGATTTTAAAAAATTTCATGTGAAAATTTCCTCTTGTTTGGAATAATTGAAAAAGCTATGCCTTTTTTTTTCAGTCACATTTTTTCTTATCATTTTTCACTTCCACACGTTAAAAGAGTTGATGAAAAGTAAACCAATGAATAATATATTATATAACCTCACTAATTTTTTGAATTATTTGAGGGCATATTCTAGTGATCAATTATTATAAAATCCCAAAAGGAAAATATCGCCTACCTTGCGGCATGCGTATAAAGGGATCGATGGTTGTTGGGGTTGGACTGGTTTACTTGTTCGTGTTATTAGTGATCGGCATGATTTCTTTCCCATGCATACGTTATATCATTAGAATAGCGTGTTTACAGTTTATCTCTTAAATTGTCCTAAACAGCTAAAAAAGACATACATATATATATATATATATATATATATATATATATATATATATATATATATATATATATATATATATATATATATATATATATATATATATATATATATATATATATATTCATAGGTGTATGCTTTTAACTTGACTTATAAGTGGATTCTATAATTATCGATACTAAAGTGAATCATTCTGTATCGGACACACAAAAAAAAAAAAATATCGATCATAACATGACATGTGTTAAAACCACTAAAATAATATTAAAAATTAATTTTGTGTTAAAACCACTAAAATAATATTAAAAATTAATTTCTAGTATTTTTTTACATTTATTAAAAAATAGCCAATTCAGTGATGAAGCGTATCAATTTTCTGCCGATACAGATAATATTGGGTAGGAGTGGCCAATACATATCAAATCACTAGAAAATGGATACGATATGTACTGACCTGAATCGGCCATTTTTTAGTAAATATAAAAATAGTTTAAAAGTAATATTTTAACATTATTTTAATGATTTTGAGATGTGTCACGTTATGATTGACATGTAATATTTTTTAATTTATTTTTGGCAGATTCATAACGATTCACTTGAGAATCGGTATCGGCCAATTCACCTGAATCGTTGGCCAAACAATACAGGTCCGATTCCGATACTGGCCATGATCTGATTGATATTGGGTTCGGATTCTGTAGGGAACATTCACCCATCTTGACTATTAAACAGAAAAAAAAAACGTGGGTCCTTTAATTAAAACCTAGCCCATAGATTATCCTATCCTTTGCCTTTTAACTGTATAATATGTAGGTATTTCACCACCTAGCCAGTGCATTATCCATCATGCTACAAACTTCAACATCCATGCCATTATCAACATTGTGTAACATTCAAAGAACAGGCAGCCAACTTCAATTTTCTACAATTTGTACCCTAAATATGATCAATCATGTTTGCCATGCCTATCTCTATCGTCATAATCCAAATTTTCAGCCATCTCATTAGCCACCTCTATTCGTAGTCAGTTCATGTAGATGGTGAGCCAAATGCGAACTCAGTCATTATAAGTAGGAGTGTCAACTGGTCGGGTTTGGTTCGGACCCAGGTACTGAAACCAGACCAGATTTTTGGGTATGGTATCGGGTCCAGACCTGGGTCTAATTGGGTCCACTACACAAAAATCATACCTGGATCCAATAAGAACTACGTGAACCAAACCTGGTAAAACCATATTTTTTTATCATTTTTACATTGAAAAATTGCGGTTCTTAATTGGAACTCCGGTAGTGTCCAGGTCTAGTATAAAATTTCACAAACTATACCTGGGTCCATGTATTAATCCAACTTTTGGGTCTGGACCCCGGTCTTAATCGGGTCTTTTTATTTATCACCATACCCGTACCCTATAGGGTTTGGTTCGGGTCGGGTTCAGTACCAGGCTCATTGACACCCCTAATTATAAGTAGCCGAGCCTATCACCAACAAGGGATGTTCGGCTTCGTTCATCTTGTATATGTTCGTTCAAATAGCTTATATAGAATTTATAAATAATAAATTTTAGAAGTATATTAGCTCAATTAATTAGTTGGATGGTTGTACTCAACCCTTAATATTTCTTTTTTTTTACTCAAATGAGCCAGCTCTGACTTGGCTGTTTTGTGACGGGCAACCTACGAGCCATCAGCTTGCCTTGGCTCAAATGAGTCAAGCCCGAACAGTAGCTGTTTGTAAACTAGACGAGCCTGAACAGCTCCTGTTTGGTTTATTCATCTCTCTCTCTCTCTCTCTTCTATTTTCGGGATATTTTAAGCTTTGTTGTTCTATTATTGAAACAATTAGATACGTTTTTCTTTTCTTTTTTTCATTCATGAGGACCCCTCTCATCTGGTAGGGGTGACTGGTGAATGTTACCAAGTTCACGGAGACATCACGAGTTCAAAACTCAAGGCCGGTAGATAGGGCTAAGATGAGCGGCTCATACCTTGGCTCGTGAAAAGCTTGTTCAAACTCTCATGAAATAGGCCTGGCAACCCCAATACAAACAACAGAGTGTTCTGCTCAGCTTGGCTGATATAGGGTTGTTACTAATAATAAATATATTTTATACCATAGAGTTTAGATGGTTGAAGGGTTTGCTTACAAGTTTAGAGTTTAAAGTTCCAACACTACAAGAAAAATGTGGATTAGCGACGGATGCTATCCGTCGCTAAACAGTTTAGCGACGGATAGCATCTGTCGCATAATCCTGGTCGCTAATTAGTGACAGAATTTATCTGTCGCTACTTTCGTCACTAATTTACGATGGATTAACAATGAACATGATCTGTCGCGAGTCCGTCGCTAAATATGCACTTATTTGGGTTTGCGACGGATAATATTCTGTCGCTAAAATAACGACAGAATATAATCCGTCGCAAACCATCAAAAATTCATCGTTGAATATTAGCGACGGATATTATCTGTCGCTAATCTATCATAAAATTTAAAAAAAAAGAACCCTAAGATGTGCACTTCGTACGCCTTGAGGCGCATGCCTCGAGGCGAGGCAAGGCACGCCTCATGCCAAGACATACACGCCTTGAATTTTTTAATCAAATGAGGGTCAAAGTCCTCATTTAATAAAAAATTAAGGGTTTTTTTACGCAATTTTAACTAAGCTGCTAGTAAAAAATCGGGTATGATCCATAAAAAACAAGGTCTCAAACATAAGCCCAAGAAAAAATTTGGTCCATAAGAAACCGGGACCCGCGCCGGGGAAACCCCCGAACCCTCATGTAAGGAAAAAAACTTTGAATCAGACTCCACAACTCATCACGTGTCCCCTAATTGGCACAACTTTGACCAAGTCTTATTATTGTTAATATATATATATATATATATATATATATATATATATATATATATATATATATTTTAAAATTCAGTTGGTTAACTGGTGTGACATGTCAGTTTTGTGGTGTCTGAGTAAGGTGCTTCTCCATGAGCATAGGGTCTAATATACTAAGTTTAGTGTTTTATTTCTCACTATTTTTTTCACCTTCAGATGTTCAATGGAAAATTCTATTTGAATTCTGAATGGAGAAAACTAACTACTATTTGATTGTTGTAAATTTCAATGAAAATTTCTGAATTGTGTTTACAAATCACATACCCACAGAAAGATGAGTTAATGACACAGACCAAACAAATTTAGTTAATGAAAAATAATAAATTCATAAAATATTTTGGGTCACTTTTTGAAAGGATTTCATATATTCAAGAAGTAGAAGCTAAGGATTTTTTTTTTCACCAGAAATATAGTTCAATACAGTTGCCAGAGTTTCCCCAACATACCGATAGCAATGATGTCATTAAAGATCCTCCAGAATAATGTACATTTTCATCTTCAAACAGAGCTCTATTGTCATACCTTGGCCTGTGTGACAAAATTGCGCTTGAAAGAGTAGAAAAGGATTTTTCTTTGTCCTGGTTTTAGACCATCAAGCATGGATGGAATTGATCTTTCCAAATCAGCCCGTGAGAACAGAATAAGCTCCTTGTTGACAAAATCCCTGTACTTAATGCGCTTTTCATTCTGATCAAGGTAAGTTCCTTCCTGGAACATACCAGAAATCAATTATAGAGAAAAACAAGCAACACAAGCTAGCCTGATCTTCATGAAGAAGCAGCAAACTGATAGTACATCATACTGTTTAAGCCAAGTCTTCCTGTCTTCTACCTTCTTCTTGCTGAATGCCAACTCAATTGCATCCTCATCATGATCATCCACCCACACAAAATCTTTCTTATGTTTCCCACCCCTGCATAAGGCCACAAAAGCAAGCATTGGAATGACCAAATCAAGACTGCTGAGTTTCTTCAAGAATGTAAAGGCTCGTGGGTTCTGTTATGCACCACAATACAAGAAACCAACCTTGCATTATCCAAAATATAAATAACATACCTTATAGTATTTGATAGTCCAACCACGTGTACTTCCTCCCAAGCTTTCCTTCCATGATTCATACTCAGGCATGGAATAGAAAGATAATACCTTACCATTTTTATTTGTTGCATGTAGATAAAAATGAAAGATTAGATAAAATCTCACAACAGATCAATTCTGTTGTAGTTGGCATTTACACTGACCTTTACTATTGGAGTGATGAATTCCACCAAGAATGAAGGAATTTTCAACAGAGATGGCCAGAAAGAATGCATGAAATTTATGAGCAGTCCTTTAACGTGGGAACCATCATGATCCTGCATCACTTTTGTTATCAGCTAAGAGCTTAGAAGGCAATGAAAATCAATTCTTGTGATTCACACACAGCAAACAGATTCCCAAATACAGAAAACTTTGACATGCTGACAGTTGGATAATATGCAACACAGCTAATATGTGCAAGTTGGTAGGTCTATTGTACATGATTCTCACACTTACTGAAGGATCCCTACCAGATTGACCTTGCATTGCTTCACAATATACAAAATTTCAGTAAAACTATGGCCAAATTGATTCAGGCCAAAAAACAAACCTTGATTTCAAGTTGCTAAAGCACTTTATCTCAAACCAAAAAAACCATGAATCTAACTTTCACAATTTGTAACTGAAAATAGCTCAATAAAAAGAAGTATATGGACAACATCCTAAATAAATAAAAATCCTCTATATATTGATTAAAAATTCACAAAATTTTCAGATCTTACAAAGAAAATATTGTACTTAGGAAGTCTAAAGATATGAAAGAAATGATGCATAACGCAAGCAAAAAATTATGCCTATCTCATGTATTCTGAATCCTTCACAACACTTTTGCCAGCAACACCACATGTGCACACATGCATACACACACACACACACATGCAAACACATGCATACATACGTGTACTTATGAAATTAAAAGTTTCAGCAGCTTTTCTGTGACAGTGTTCAACACAAAAAGGATAAAACTTTCTGGTGAAATAAACACCCATCTTATTCCAACGTCATATGCATAAAAAGGAAATGTAAAATAATGACATGTAAATGGGCCAAATGCAAAATGTTTATGAAGCTAGGGATTCAACAGAGACAATTAAAAAGTTGGAAGATGATAAAGAAATTATGACTGAAATAAAGATGTCAGATTGAATAGCAACATCATTAGCCTGACATGCAGCATATGGAGAAGGTAAATACATATTTCATGTGTATTACTTCAATCTTCATTCTTTGAATGTTTCATATCTATCACAGGTCAATAATGCATGACTCTCATTTAATATTGCGTGTAGTTGAATGACCTTGTATTTCAGTTAATAAACAATTTCCTACGCAATGGATATGATTGTACCTGAAAGAGATGAATGTAATAAATGGCTCATCTCAAAGCCAAAAAGTTGATAAAAGTTCATGGGAGTTAATATCTTAGACGAAAAGTTGATTGTTTTCAGAGAAGAAGCTTCATCTGTCTGCTTTTGCTCTCCAAATTCCACGTTTTCAAGCATCTCAAAATCTGCAAAGTCACAACTTTTTTACATTATTGGAGAACAAGAGCAACTATTGTTTGAAATGAGTCCTCCAACATATACATGTGTGAGTTATACAGGCAGAGCAAATAAAAAGAAGACAATGGGACATCACTATTACCATTCGCCTCTGCGCCAAGGAAATCTGCAATTCCACTCCGGTTGACTAGATCTCCATTTTTTCTTTCCATTTGTATGCTAGCTTAAGTAATGGATTGAGACAGTCATCCCAAGTGCTTTTCCAGCAACAGAGGCAAAATCATTGCCTATGCTTGATATGCATATCACATAGAGAAGGGTGATGGCGCAGGAATGGTGAGCCTAATCACACGGACAGATCACATAGAAGTAGATGATAAGACAAAAAGGTCGGCAAAGTCACACAATAATAGTGACTGATAAGCAATGGCCAAACATGTGGAGATCTATGAAAAGAATACCAGATCGAACTCTCCCCCATACAAGAAACATTTAACCAGAAAAAGCAACAATTAATGAAAAGACACCCTTTAGTTCATGAATAGGCACTTATGAAATTAGACACAAACAAAACAATTAAATATGGTCACTTAGTGATTTATTTACATAAAAATAGAACAGAAGACATGGAGAACGATGGTGAACAGAAATAAAGACGACTAATAAATAAGTGTGCTCATACAGAAATAAAAACAAGGAATTCAGGCTTTGTTTGTATTTACCATACAAAGTGTGGACCGATTTGACGGATGGCAGCCTCCCAACCAGCAGCCCATATCTTGGCCCCCTCGATGGCTATAGCGAACGGTGTAAGAATCAGTAGAGAAAGCATAGAGAGACAAGCATAGTAGTTCATCCCGCTAAGGCGAACTACCCAATCTGTGATTTATGTGAAAGAAGGTCGGGCGCCAAGGTGAATGGTGACGCTGTTTGTTTCCCAAAAGAGAACGTTGAGAAAAGGAAACAATCAACAATTCTCAATAGCTAAGAGTGTGGAACCCTGCAAAACTAGGGGGAAATAAGAGCGATTTTTGTTAATTATCTTAGGCAAACTAATAAAAGAAAAAAAACTGGAATCTTCTCAGAACTCTACAATTTCTACTAAGAATGCAATTAGTTAGGTAAGCATGCCAGGAACAACAAAAATCGAAAGCTCACGCCTAAAGAGATCATGAAAAACAGTGATCACTGTAGATTTAGGGAAAGCCAACGGAGCAAGAACTCGCCAAGGAAATATGTAAATCCGTAATCCCCAAAATATTTAACACAAGGAAATCTATATCTTTATATTCTCAAATGAAACATCTAATAGCGCTAAAAACAAGTAAATCAGAAGAAGAAAAATAATAATCTCAACCTATCTTCAACTATTGGAACAAGGAAACCCCAAACTAGGATATATGGGAAGCCACGGACCGGCGGGCGGTCGCCGAGAACGAGCTCGAGGTCCGGCGAAAGACCAAGTTCCCATCTGCCGCCAAGGTCACCTACGCCGCCTTGATCAAGGAGTGGATGGGGCTCAGCCAAGGAGAAAGCAGAAGAAGAGAAAGGCTCGGGGGGTGGTGTGTGTGTGCGCGCGCGCGCGCGTACAGTGAAAGGGGGAAAAGTGTGAAGGGAGTGAAAAAAGTTTAGTAGCGACGGAAACGGAATTAGCGACGGACAAATTTTATCACTCGCGAAGTTGCCATGGAGTTTTGAGACAGAACGTTTTCATCGCAAATTAGCGATGAATTTTGGGTCAAAAAAATCCCATCGTTAATTTTAATTTTAACGACGGCTAGTTTTTTTTAATTAATCCGTATCAAATTTGCAACAAAAAAAATTCATCACAAATTTCCATCACTAATTAACATTTTTATTACATTGAAATCTTATAGCTTACAGCTTTGAAACAATGTATTTATTTTGTAAATTAAATGAGTGGGTTTGAGATTGGCTCAACAGGTTTAGAGTCCAAATTACATTATTTTAAAAAAAAATAACTATCCAGCTCCTTTAACAGATTTAGAGTCCATATTTTACTTGAGAATAAACAAGAAAGAAAAAGAAGAAAGATTAATTTTTTTTTGGATAAGCAGAAAGATTAGAGTTTTAAAAGAAGTAAAACTATGGTTTGGATCTCTTTTAGATATCTATTAAAATTCAATGTGAACGACCATGAAAGAGTTCGTCCCTTCAAGGTTGCATGGAAACCAAGCATGTAGGACCTAGTGATCTTTTAGGTATTTGGCCAAATCATTAACAATATCAGGCCAATCTTTCAATCAATCAAAACCATAGTGTTGAATGGATTTAGGAGGAAGAAGTTCAAATTTTGCCAAGATTTTAAATTCATATCAATTAAAGGTAATACAATCAGTTTGTAGAATTATGACAATAAAAGGCGCTGAAATTAATATAAATATTTAAAGTGAATATATGGTTTACCTGATTCTATAAAAATGGTAACTTTTTACTTCGTTATTGAGTATATTTATTTTTAGTTTTTTTATGTTTATATTGATACTATCTTTTTTATCGATAAATAGTAGAAACTTTTGGTTTTTGTTATTATATCTTAAGGTTCTAGATTTTTTTTAAATATATAATACTACCTTCTAGTGACCCATGCTCTCTCTCGATGCAGAGCAGATCCAGTGATCAGGCCCGTTTACTTCACACAAAATACAGAAAAGCTCTGCACATGCGTGATTCTCTATGTAGCAATCTTTTCTATCGCATGCAACGAGTGCAAAAACACATAAAATCGCTGCATGTGAGGAGTAATCTCTCTCTCTCTCTCATTAATGCTCTCATAAGAAAATAATAATTGTCTCCTTGTGGCTCTCTTCCAATCTCCCAAGTCTTTATTCACAACCTCTCTTTGTAACTTCTTTTAGGGCATGTTCGAAAGTGAGAAAGACATAGGAAAAATTATACAAAATAGAAAATCCATACTAATTTTTTGACCCTTCCTATCGAGAGACTTTTTTGCTGAAAAAGTTTTCCCAAAGGACACATTTTGATAGAAATGTTTCCTACCAAGAGAAAAATTATTTTAACTCTCCCACCACCCATCTCAGCACCACCACCCACCATCTCACCGTCACAACCACGCTCCTCTCTTTCATTTTTTTCACATTTTTTCATTATGTTTAAGCAAAAAACTTTCTTTTGAAAAACTTTTAGTATAAAAAACTCTTAGAGGCAAAACTTTCTTTTTCTATGAGAGTTTTTCTCTCTTCCAGTGCCCTTAAGTTATAGCTTTTCTTAGCGAGTTAAGAAAATTGGGGTACCAAAATTGTTTGGATGGGAGATTATGATGTATTGGTAAAACGTTAATGGCTATTACCACCTTATCAAAGCACATTTAGCCATGTAGAATTGGATTTGATTTGATGGCACTAATTTCAGGCATTAATGCCAACAAAAGTTGATGTTTTAGATTGATGGATTTGGAAAATGATCTGTCTCGTGGCACCTTTCACTCCAAATCTTCATCTCAATGCCGACTCTAATAGATCCAATACAACCCCCAAGACTACTTATGTGGGTCATATTTCAATGCCCTCACCGATCCACTTTTTGATTTTTACTAACATTATTGTTGAAATTTACAAAAAAGAAAGCCAAGGGACCAAATAAATGGCAATATACCATATAAATGGATAAAATACAATTAGTTTTTTATTTTTTTAAATTATATTTAAAATATTAAAAAACTGATAAATGATTTTATAAATTATTTTGAACCTATTTTTTTCAACATCACTGATTATGGGTACACCGATCCTAAGATAAGATCCTGTCAGACCCACTCAAATATAACCCGACCGTTAATCCAACGTAAGACCCTATAGATTCATACCCTACTTAAATACTAAATTTGGCACGTGTCATACATTTATATCCAAGACATGTATTTAAACAAAATACAAATACACCCCAAGGGCCTGTTTGAATTAGCAAAAGCACGTGACAGGATGAGTATGTTCCACTTTAGCGGATGTCCAGTGTTTGCATGAAGCATAGAACAAGCACACAATACACCACGTTTTTTGTCGCAAAACCCTGGTACGCAAAAGACGGAGGTCAGACGTTTGCATCCCAAATGTGGGTAGGATCTCAAATCCACTGAGCTTTAGATCGGGACCCATGCATCCCGAGTCCGGACCTGGTGCAATATGATTGCACAAAAATTGTGCATTAAGCACTCAATGGCCCTCCATCTGTCCCCAAGATGGAGGGTGATCAGGTGCTTAATGCACAAATATTTGTGCAATCATATTGCACCTGATCTTTTCACCATGCACGCAACGTACACCCAGAAAAATAAAAAAGACAGTGATTAGTGGTGGTTGTTTTTTTTTGGTGTGTGTGTGGGGGTAGGTGTTCTCAGCGGCTCGTATTCGGTCCGATGTAGCCAATATCCAATCTGACTAATTGGATATTGACTAATAAGACTCGGATTTGGATGGGAAAGGGCTAATACTAATACCAGAAAAATACTTATATTCAGATTTGGATATCTGTCGGAATCAGATATCCATCAGATTCTACCATTAAATCCTTATATTGAATCCAAATCTGATTACAGAACGGATTTAGTTTTCTGATCCAAATCGGTTTAATTGGATTCAGAATCAGATCAGATATATCTGATCCATTGACATCCCTAACTGAGGATCTGACATGGGCCCATGCCAGATCCCACCTCCAGGATCGGGGTATTCAAACAAGATCTTTGTGTAGGTCCAAACCATAGTAACAAATATCGCGAGATTTATGAAAATCTTGTGATAATAGCGCGTGGAAATTACTTGAACGTTTTGAACAGTAATTTCACGTGATATATTTAAAATAACATGATTTTTTGACAAAACATAAATATTGTGATTTAAATGTGATATTTACATTTTAACGGCTATTTATTGTGACAAAATTGTGTGGTTTTTATTTTTAAATATCTTTTATTTATACTTTCTTATAAAAAATATTTTTATATTTTTTATTGCAGAGATTTTCTCAAAAAATGCAAGATTTTCAAAAAAAATTAAAAGACTGCAAGTTTTTTACTGCCAAAAAAATGTGTTTTCAACTTTTGTCGCTATGGGCCAAACCTGTTTCGATTTAAAAAAAATGCATTAAATCATGTTTCATGAGATTGCTTTTTCATTCCACTTCATAAGAGCAACGACCTCAGGTCCCTACACTATAAGGATGAGGGTCAATAGCAGCGACTCTTTAACGATGAGAAAAAAACTCACCTCTATTGATTATGCAATAACAGTGAGAGTTTTGCCATCGTTAAATTATATGTAATGGCAGCAACATAAATATTGTACTGTTATTACTCTACTACGGCCATGAATCTCGCCATTATTGCTTCATCAATAACAATGAGCTAGATTGAGCCTTGCCCCTGCACATATCTTGTTGTTAAAGACAGAACTATAATGATGACCTTTAGATGTTGCCATTAAAGATATGTTTAGAGCGATGAGATTATCTGGACGTTAAATATTGATGTTAAAACACTTTATTGCCTATATTTAACGAACAATAGATTTCGCTGTTATAGATCAATAATGGCAAGCTCTGAATCTTGCTGTTATAGGGTTTACTCCATAATGGCAAGAGTTATATCACTATTAAAGATATGTATAACGGCAAGATTTTTTGCCATTAAAACACTTTAACATTAATATTTAATGGCCACAAAATCTCGCTGTTGTAGATCAATAACGATGAGATATGGATCACGTTGTTATAGGGTTTTACTCTATAATGACAACAATTTTATCGCCATTATCGAATCAAATTTAAAAAGGGCCTGACAGACCCTTTTTATTTCTCCCTCTTTCTCTCTCTCTCTGCGATCGTGTCGAACCACCACTTTTCTGTTCTTTCACTCTCTTGGGTCTCCTGGCCCTCTCAACTTCTTCTTCAGCCCTTCTTTTTCGAAGCCCGAGTGTAACACCCCAAAATATTTAACTTGAAAATTTCCAAGATTTTTTTTTAAATCATAGAGGAATTACTTAAAATTTTGGTTACATTTTTTGGGTGAGTTATAGGTGATTGATAGAAGCTTTCATTCCATTAGGCAAAATAATTAAAACATTATCTTAAATTATTACATGCCATGTAAAGCCATGAAAACAGAATAATTTGAATAAGAGTTCCAAAGGACATCAACAGAATGATATGGTCTCATGGCGCCACCCATAGCGATGCCCATAATTGCTCTGTGATTTTTATTCGCTACCTAAAAAGTAGTAATTTAGAGGAGGTCAGACTACACCCAATCTGATTAAAAAACACAATATCAATATGAGTGTGCACCGTGTCATGTATACAAATATACATGCAAAACATTCGAATACTGGTGTATGAAAAACCAAAACTCATTTAAGTCACATGAAAATCACCCAATGCAAACAATATATTGTCTGACAAATAAAGACATCACTGACTACCATATACCATATAATTAAACCATAGTCATATTTCAACAGTCGCAACATTAAACCAAACATATATCTCAAAAACATAAAAGGTAAAATTTAGGTTTCTCTTTTTAACTTGCTTTGTGAGTACGCACAAGCTTAGACATCGTAGTAGACTGAGACCGCACAAGGGTTTATTATAATTTTATTGAATAACCTGAGTGACTAGTTGTACAGATACCCAAAAGGGACAGTCTATGATTGAAAGAGTACTCCCCAATGACAAAAACTAGAATAGGATGCATCTTAAGACTTCTGCAGAAGACATGGATACACCATCTAGGACAACATTGGTAGTCTTGTCTCACTAACTCCGAGGACTGGGGCCGGGTGAGATGCCTAGCTCTCACAAGAACAAAAATGTTTCATGGAATTTGTACCATCTACCTTCCTTAAGGTAGACCACGGGTCCGATAATATACACCATCTTTCAGGTATACCCAGAATTTAGTGAAACTGGTAACATATATCATTTTTTAATTATACGCAGAATATTGTAACTTAGGGTAGTCAGGTAACATATATCATCTTTAAGGTATACCCAGAATCTAGGAAAACCAATAATATATACCGTCTTTCAGGTATACCTAAAATATCGTAACTTAGGGTAATCCGGTAATATATACCATCTTTAAGGTATACATAGAATCCAGAAAAACCAATAATATATATTGTCTTTCAGGTATACCCAGAATCCTATAACTTAGGATAGTCCGGTAACATATACTGTCTTTCAAGTATACCTAAAACCTACAAAAATTAGTAACATATATCGTCTTTCAGGTATACCCAGAATCCTGTAACTTAGGTTATGTGTGTATATATTAAATTTTGTTTATTTCATAGTATGAAACATTTGCACCACAAGGGATTATTGAAACCCCAAACCCACACCCAGTGTGATCTAAGTGTATGCACATCACCAACCTAGTGCATAATAGGCACCAACACAATTTTTCTCAGAATTATAGGCTCATATCTGAGCCACACACTTCTGCTTGCATTATTTTAAATTTTATTTTCAAATTTGGGTGTATGCATCATACCCCATTGGTCATGCAACCATATGTTATGTTCTGGGTGAAACACGCCCAAGTATATGCATCACAACGTAGCATCAATCGACGCAGGTCACACATACAAATTTTTTTTCACAAGTGTTCATGTGGCACCACACGGGTTCTGTGGAATCACGTGCTCGATTTTGTTTTTATCATAATCATGCCCCTGCAAATTTTCTTAAATGTGCAATTATCAAAAATATGAATTTAACAATAAGTGGGTCATGCATTGACCAATGATCGTGACATTCACATGTAGACCACATACAAAATCACCTATGAAACATATACATCACTGATATCTCATTCATACCAACTCTGAGTAAGTACACAACAATAAATATTCAATGTAATATATATATATATATATATATATATATATATATATATATATATATATATATATATATATATATATATATATATATATGTGTGTGTGTGTGTGTGTGTGTGTGTGTGAAACACATAAAAATTTTTTAGTCATGGCTATGTATATGCACACAGTTGTGCCTAAGCATACACACAACACACATATTAAAGTGTGCCTGTGCATGTGCACAACATCCCCACACAGCAATGTTTGTGCATATGCATAACACACATGAATAAGTGTGCTCGTGCAAGTGTGTTACATTCTGTATGCTCATTCTTCTGAAATAATGACCAGGCAATATAATGTTTACATATATATATATATATATTGAAAGATAAGCTGGGGTTAAGTCAAATTGACCCAATCTTATCCACACTTAAACAGGTGCAGCAGTTGTAGTTGCTCACCTTGTTCATCACAGCAAGTCACTACTTAGCGAGGTGCCACACCTACTGTACCACAAGAGAGGCAGCCGACTGGTGGTGATCTGCAGACTCCAGCCAGCCTGCACCTCTATGGCAGACCCCTATCAGTTATACAACACACCACTGATTAGATCCTGCATCATACCAGCACGGTGGCATGCCCTGCTGGTCACCCGAAAGGATGGGAAAAGGGTCAGGCTGGGAGTCGGGCTGACCTCTGCCGGTCGGAACTTATAAGGTGGCATGCTGCTGTCGTTACAAGAAACCAACATTAATGGTAATGCAAAGCACTTTGTGTGTGCATGTAGATTTATCATATTACTCCGGTTCTATAAGAAAGACTTCTCCCTATTTTACGATACAACATTAAGTTTAACAAAAACATGAGTTCAATCCAACACAATTTTTCCTAAGAAGCCAACAAGGAAACATATCTTCCTAATATTGGTTTGAATAGAAATACAATGAAAACGTGCATGGGAGGCCCGGAGGGGGAAAACTCATGGTTACTAAAATTGTACAAATAGGGAAAAGTTTCAAAATACATTAAACAATAGCTACTGATGAAGGATACGAGCCACAAGTATCCAATACGCATGTACTGGTGTTGAACCCAGTCATGAAGAAACAAAAGAATGAGGCTTGTGAACACCGAAACATGCTCAAACATTACCCTATACGTAGTCACATCCAGGGTCAGCTTGAACGGAGCAGACCATTGGCTCTTTATGGCACATGGTCAATTTTTTTTCTTTTGACTTCTAGGTTGACTCCCTTTATATCTATTGATGAATTGAATCTCTGAATAGGACTAGGGGTATGGCGGGATCAATTGGCTACCCTCCTCCTCCTAGCTGGATGTTGTCCAGCACCTCCAAAACGTGTGGAGGAAAGGGAAGAATGAAGAGAAAAAGAAGAGAGCAAGAGGAGAAGAGATAAGACAGGGAGAGAGGTAGATAGAGAAATTGAGGGGGCTGGCGTGTGATGTAGTTTTCTTTTTTTTATTTTATTTTATATATAGGTTCCAACCCCTAATCAAAGAGTTTAGGCAAGTTTGAGGGTTCTATCAAATAATGCAAGAATGTTAGCAATTCATATTGCCCTATTTATTTATTTATTTTTAATTCCCTCTCAATATGAGTCATCTTCAAAAAACAAAAACATGTGCTTTATTTTTCACTTACCAAAACCTGTCCTCCATACTCCTTGATTTGAAAACCCTCCTTAAATCTCTTTCCTATAATCTGAGTGGTCTATTGACTTCCTGTAAAGCCTGTAAAAAACAAAAACTGTGTCGGACACGTGTCAGGGTTGGTCAATCGTGTCAGACTCGGATCTGAGTTCAGGCCCGACCCGGACCCGGGCTCTCAAACCTTCGAGAGCCTGCATCTTTAAAAGATGCAAGCTGAGAGGGGCGAGGGGTAAAACCCTTGCTAGTCTCTCTCTCCTCCCTTCCGCCTCTCCTTCTCCCGTCTCCTCCCCTTTCTCTGCGGCCACCGGCGACCCTTCACCTTTGTTGTCTCTTCTCCCGTCCGGCCGACGCCACCGCCGTTGTTCTCCTCCCCCACTGTCGCTCATGTTCTGGCATACCTCGTCGGTGACAGTCCCCGATGCCTTGACCTCTGCCTCTCGTCCCTTTTCCCTCTTGTAGTTGGGTTCTTCAACGTCCCCGATGTCCCCTCCACTCTTCATCGCCTTCCTTGCATACGCCGGCAACCCACGATCGGGATCCCCTGTCGGTCGACGTCCCCCTCTCTGGTAGCCTTGTCGACAGTCATGTTCCCCTTTGGTGAACCTCCGACGACCCCGAGCACTCTCATTCTCATCGCCTTTTCTAACCCGCCATCGTCGGCGAGCACCGCCGCCAAGCGACAGCGCCACCACCATCGCTTCCCACTCCTTCGTCCTCTTCTGTTGCTTCCCAAGATCGATGCAAGCAACTCTGTTGACTGCCTCCTTGCCTTCCTCTTGAGTTCTCATTAGCGACCCTTGCTGAATAACCCGCAACATCGGCGGTCTTCCCAGGTAACTCCCTCTCTCTTCTCTGGCTATCTTCTCATTGGACACACCGGTCGTCGACCTCCTGCCTCCCTTTTTCCCCTTTTCCCGTTTGTTGTCGATGGATCAGAGCCACCATCGTGGGTGGCTCTGGGTTGACCAGGAGAGAGGTGCCAAGCACCTCTCCTTGTTGTCTTCTTCACTCTTTCTTTTTCGGCAGGCGGCCAGGCTACCGCCTGCGCCTTATGTTGGGCCGACAGGGGGACGTCTACCCTATCGCTTGTCTTTTTCTCCTTGATGGTTGTTGGCGAGTGGCAAGGGTCGAGACCTTGCCACCTCCTCGGGATTTTTGTGAGTCGGCAGAGCCCTACTGAGCTCTGCCGCCTCCTTGCTCCCCCTCTTTCGCGTTTGGTGTGTTTGATGCCTCTGACTTGCTTGCTCACTCATTCAGCCACTGTGCCAACTAGTGGGCAGAGCTTTGGGCATGCTGCTCATGCTTTGGGCATGAGTAGTGTTGGCTCTAATGCCCAACATCGTTGTGGCTGTGAGCTATGCTGGTCTGTAACGAGGTGCTTGCGTCTTCTGCAGACAGGGAGCGACTGCTCCTTTTCTCTGTCTTCTCGGGTCTGGCAGGGGTTGGGCCTCTGCCTCTGCAACCCGGCTGTCAGAGAGCTGAACCCCCTTCCTCCATGTGGTTCCAGCGGGTCGGCAGGGGCCAAGCTCTCTGCTGCCTGTTCTTCTTGTTGGCAAGCCAGTAAGGGCTGAGCCCCTGTCGTTTTCTGCCTTTATCGATAGGTCGGCAGGAGCGAAACCCCTTTTCCCTTGCCACTCCCTGTCTCTGCTGCCTTTGGTTGTCCATCCCGGTTATCGGCAGGATGGCAGGGGTGATACCCTGTCACCCATGCCTTTTCTGTTTCGGCAGGCAGGGGTTGGGCCCCCTGCTTCTGCAGCTCTGATAGTCTGAGAGCAGGCCTCCCAGTCTCTGCTCGTCTGGCAGGGGAAGTCCCTGCCTCTGCACCTTTGAGCCCTCTAGACCTCTATGTTATTTGGGCATGAGGGAGCAAAGCTCCCTACCTCTGCCACTGCTTGTTGTCGGTGGTCAACAAGGCCCTGTCACGGGGCCTTTGTTGTTCCAGCAGGTAGGGAACCCAAGACACCCTGACTTGCTGCCTTTCCTACCTCTACTCCTACCTGCCGCCATCTGCCAGCAAGGCCCTAGCAGGAGGGCCTTTGCTGTTTCAATAAACAGGGAGCCGAGGACTCTCTGCCTTTATTTCTCTTCTGCATGGAGTTGAGCTTCTTTGCCTAGCCATGTATCGAGGTTCGGTTCGGCGACCATTACAGGTCTCATCGGACCCGCCTATTGTTTTTTATCATGTTCATGCTAATGCCTTTACACCCGCAGGTTGCATGACAGAGCCGACTCGCTCTCTATAGCTTGAGCCCATGCTTACCTACGCCGCAGGCGTACGAGGACCCGCAACCCCTCAGGGTAGGAGATTCTTGCATAAAAGGACAATGAACGGATAAATGCTAAAATAAGAAAAGATAATTAAAAAAGGAAGAGGACGATGATATACGTATACGTATAAATATATATATATGTATGTCTTTTAACTCAAAGATGTGGTTTTGTGATCCTTGTCCTCTTTACTTTCCTTGCACTTTCTTTTTCTTTTGCCGTCGCGCTATATGTGCCCATGCTTTTGATTCCTGTTTTTACATTTTATGTCTTTTAATTCAAGGATGCGTTTTTACGATCCTTGTCCTCTTTACTTTTCTGCTGCTCCGTGCTTTATGCACCATGGTTTTTTACTTGTCTTTACTTTATCGTCGCGCTTAATGTGCCCAGGCTTTTGTTTCATATTTTACTTTATGTACTTTTCTTTATGTTGCTCCGCGCTTTATGCATCATGACTTTTATGTTTTATCTCTATTAATTATTGTACTTTCCTTTTTGTGGCCCTGCGCTTTATGCGCCAAGGCTTTTCTTCTGTTCTCTCTGCTTTTTATATTGTTGATGCTCTTTTGTCTTGAATATTACTTGCTTGTATGTTTGTTTAGCCAAGGTATGGTTTTGTACCTCGTGCATTGTCTTGTGTACTCATTTGCTTGTATGTTTGTTTGGTTGAGGTATGGTTTTGTACCTCGTGCATTGTCATGAGTATTCACGTACTTGCTTGGTTGATTAGCCGATATATGTTTTTTGTACCTTGTATATTGCTTATGAGGTTTTGCGCTCGACATATAGTTTTACACTTTGAGGATCGATCGTACTTTACCACCGCACTGTAACGTGCACGGGTTTCTCTTTTGTTAGCTTGCACTCACTAAGTGCAACTTCAAGCATATTTCAACTTGTTTATTTGTCTTAAAAAACACGATGCACACTTATGCACTTGGTTCTCCAAAAAGAATGAGTTTTAGGCACAAACCTATTTTTGAAACGTACAGTTTTGTAAAGCAGATTTCGAAAGCCTTTTGCGAGACAACGGCTAGATTCCACAAATCGATGTATTGGGGAAAAGTGTTTTACAACTTCAATTCATGTATCCGATACAATTCAGATAACCCTGTTTAAGGGCATGCACATGAGATGGGTGAAGGTTCTACTAATGAACCTGTGTCATCTCTAGACCATTGCTACATCACCCTTGATGTGAAACCTAGTTATTTGGTTTTCTGGCCAAACTAAAATAGTTGACGGTTTTCCTTTCTTTGTGAGATTATTGCTGATGGATTTCTTATGAGAAATTCATGCCCCTCTCATTATAGTTGTACCATTAGTCATGTACGATATGTTTGGACTATGAGGAGCAGGATGAGAGGTCTGTAGTAACCTCGAGGCATGTTTTGACACTTTCTGTTAATAATGTAATATCGACGTTCACCTAACAGGCAAGAGGCTCATGATGGTCTAAAGGACCTGAGCATGACAAGTTTGAACTTGAATGGTTACTCCATATCTTATCGGCAAAGAATAGTTGCGGGGATTTTCTTTTAAGAAATCCATGCCCCTCTCATCATAGTTATACTTTTGAACAGGTACATTACGTACTACGAAGAGTAGGATGAGAGGTCTATATTTACCTCAAATGTGCAATGACACATGTTTGAGATCACAAAATGGTGATGTTGTTACCCTCACTATGAGTTGACCCCTCTCATCACGGTTATACTTTTGAACAGGTATGTTGCGTACTACGATGAGTAGGATGAGAGGTGTGTGGTTGCCTCGAACGTGCATTGGCACATATAATTCACATAATGGTGATTATGCGCCTTCACAGAAAAAATGCACAAGCGGGCATAATAGTCCCGAGCATGTTGAATGGGTTGGCGGTTAAGAAACTCCTATCGTGCCCGTTCAAAGTGGTTCATCAAGAGAGATGATGGATGGTACAAAACTCTAATGGGCAAGCCATTAATGGCTATTTCAGGCAAATGACTCAGCTTCCTCAGTCATCAGAGTTAGGATAAATACTACAAAGATAGCCTTCATGCCACTTCTGCATAAGTTTGGTTGCATCCAAGGGCCACGAATGCCTATGGGGATTTAATCTCTTAGTCACTGGTTGTCCCCTTAGGAGCGGACTCAGTCAGTCATCCGGAGTATCATAATATATATAGCATAATAACCCCCTAGATCAATCTCGGTTGTTTCTACGTTTTTGCCTTATGCGTACCCATAACGACCAACTAATAATCAGAATAAAATGTAAACTATTCACATTGTTGAGATGTGCATGCTGTGACGTGAATTGCTTGTTTGCTCTATAGTTCAGCGTATTCCACTCATTGAACTATGCACTTCTGTTGTGGCGCTGCTTTAGTTGGTTGAGTTACTTATGTAGTTTCTTGCTGGTAATAACTAGCTGTTTGTACTAGTTGAATGCTTATGATAATAGCATTACACTAGTTGCAGTATATTAGCATGTGACTTGCTTTACTACTTGGTGGATTTATTCATGCTTGTTGTAATATAACACTTATTGGTTTGCATCTCTTATGATGAATGTGACTGCTTACAGCTCGTAATCTATGAACTGTTTATATGCTGAATATAACTGCTTACAACTCGTAAATAATGAACTGTTTATATGATGAATGTAATTGCTCACAGCTTGTAATCTACGAACTACCTACAACTAGAACCAATGTAGTTGCTTGTCTTATAAGCTGCTTACCCCTTGTGGTTAATATATAATTGTTGTCATGTGATTGCTTAATCACGGATAGCCTATAAACTGTTTGTTGTGCAATGGCTTGCACTTTATGATTAATATAGTTACTTGACGGTGAATTGAAGATATCAATGGTAATTGCATACATTGTGAGCTCCGTTATAAATGCTTATTCAGTCACCCTGCTTACTATGTTTGATTGCTTGGTAGAGTTAGTTACTCCATGCCTATAGAATCAGTTGGATTGCTATAGATGCATATTTTGTTTGTTCAACACTTTGTTCCTTACTGCTCTTGTATTTAGCTATTTGCTTTACTAGAGTTTTGCTTGCCATACTCGACAACATGTATGGTTAGCTCTGTTTTGTTTCTCCTGTTTAGTTGAGTAATTATCTTGCTTATTGTAGTCTTTGTTCATCCTTTTCTTTTGCACTCCTACTAGTTTTTTGCGAAATTGACCCATTTCATGGGCAGGTGGTGGACAGGTTGAGGTAGCTTGCGATGACATAATGACGTGATGAGATCAAGATGAGACCCTTTCCTTGACGTTTTGCTTCTGAGGATACTTTGGTAAATATGGTATAAAGTTTCTTTGAAAGCCTCTCTTTGATTAAAACTCTGAATTATTAAAACTGTGTTACCAAAACTCTGTTTCTTTTTTTTATTTCAATAAATATATTTGAGTTGCAAATCGGTTTGTAAAGGAAAGTTTGCACTGTAATGCGCCCAAGGTCGAGGGACTTGCTATTTCAAACATGATTTTCCGTTGAACTCCTGTTTCAAACTCTGATAAATGATCGATTTAAAAGCTTTAACCTTTTTCATAAAAGGTTTCAAGTCCAAGATTTTGGGGCGTTACACTTCCCCGTCTGGTCATAATAAATTCTAGGATTTCGTTTTTTTTATAATTATCCTTATATATATTATTATTACCTATTATATTATTATTTTATTGCTAAAAGATAAGGCAAATAGGTCAGTTGACTTTCTCACCTTACCTTAAAATTTATAGTATTTCCTCCCTATCCAATAAAACATGAATGAGGTAAGACTTCTCTCTTGCCTTTTACTTTATTTCTTGTTTTATTTTGTTCTTTCTTATTTTATTTCTTGTTGATTTAGTTTAGGAAACTTCTTCCTACACTGGGATGGGATATGACAAGTGAAACAACCTGTCCTACTTGGGCCTCTTCTTGGTTTTAAAAACGGATCCAAATCCATTTGAAAATCCATATGCTATTGTAGGGCCCATATAGGGGTGTCCCTCCCAATGGACTCCACACTCAAATAATACATTACTTAATTATCCAAATTAAATATGCTTTTACTCGAATTCACTTGTAATCAAATCCTTTAATTAATTTAATTTAACTCACTTTGAAATTCAATTTATCATTACATTACCTATTAAATAAAAGATCTAATTCAGTCTTAATTTTAAATCCAGCTTGAATAAAATTTCAACCTCAAGTTACACCTTCAACTAGATATGGATATTGGATCAGTTCAAAATCAATCATGGACCAAATTCCACCCATAATATAAAATTTATTATTAATTCCCTTATATCTATATATATATATATATACATATATATATATACATATATATATATATATATTTCATTCCAAAATAAGAGAGAAGGGGGTTGATTTCCCTTCTTTTGTAAGTGGGTCCTACTAGGGGGCAATCCACCCTATCTTCTATAGCTCCAAAATTATGTTTAGTTTTTTTTGTATTAATTAAAACTCTCATTTTTAAGTTTCATATTTCATCCTGAATTCACAGTTGGATTCTATTCCATTTTGGATCAACCGAAAACCCAAATCCAATTCTAAAAATGGATTTTGGATTTCTCCAAGATCCAATACTCAAACTCCTAAATTCAAATTTCTAAATGCAAAATTCCAAACTCTCATCAATTAAATTCTAAATCACATGAGATTAAATTTGAAATCCACCTCAAATGAGATTTAGATCCAATTCACTTCTTAAATTTTTGAATTTCTCAAATTCAAACTCAAATGAAACTCCAAGTTAATTTCACTCAAATTCTAATTTAAATCAACTTTACATAAAATTCAAATTCACTTTAAATTTAAATTCCTTTGAAATTTAAATCAAACTAATTCCAAATAAAACTCGAAATTAATTGAATTAAAATCCTACTAAAATTCAGATCAAATCCTCATTGAATGTCTATTTTTAATATGGATCAAATCACTTCGAATTCAATCCTACTAACCCATATGAGAGATTCTTTATGCAAAATCAACAGTAACACAAAACCTTAGAGAATCAAAACATAAACACAAATGTGATCACATAATGTATTGTCATACATCAGAAGGAATTAAAAAGACCCATCCCCTTTACATGTTGGGAATACAATCCCGGTGCTAGCCTTTTAGTAAGGGGATCGACAGTCATTTCCTTCGTCCCAAATGTATCAATACATACTAGATGATTCTCACTCCTTTCTTTAACAACAAAATATTTTAACTCCATGTGTCGACACGATGTTGAGCTCTTGTTATTTGAAAAGGACATGACTGCTTCATTGTCACAAAAGATCTTTAGTGGTCTCTTAATAGAGTCCACTATACCAAGACCCATAATGAAGTTTCTTATCCAAATGGCATATGACGAAGTCTCGTATAGAGCAATGAATTCTGCCTCCATGGTATGAGCAACAGTGGTAGACTGTTTTCCACTTCTTCATGAGACAACACCACCCGCTAGAAGGAAAATGTATCAAGTAGTGGATTTTCTACTGTCAATACATCCTCCTAAGTCCGCATCAGAGTATCCAATGACCTCTAGGTGGTCAGCTTTCCTGTAGGTCAACATATAGTCTTTCGTTCCTTGTAAATAACACATGACCTTCTTCGCTGCCTTCCAGTGCACAATGCCTGGATTTGACTGATATCTACCAAGCATTCCCACAACAAATGCTATATCAGGTCGAGTGCAAGTTTGCGCGTAATGTAAACTCCCAACTGCTAAAGTATATGGGACAACATCCATCTGAGCCTTCGCAATATCATCATGAGGACAGTCCTATAAGCTCAATTTATCCCCTTTCACTATAGGTGCCGAACTAGGAGAATAATTCTCTATCTCATATCTTTTAAGAACCTTAAGGATATAGGATTTCTGAGATAGGCCAAGGACACTCTTAGTTCTGTTACGACAGATCTCGATTCCAAGGACATAAGTGGCCATACCCATGTCTTTCATATCGAAATGAGATGAAAGAAAGTCTTTTGTTTCATGTAAAAGACTCAAATCATTAGTTGCAAGAAGAATATCGTCAACATATAAAACCAAAATTATGAACTTACTCCCACTAGTCTTAATGTAAATACATTGATCAACAATGTTTTCAGTGAATCCAAAGTTCATTATTACCTGATTGAACTTCTTATACCACTAACGGGAGGCATGTTTAAGTCCATAAATTGACTTATTCAATTTGCAAACTAAGTTATTCGAGTCATCTATACTGAAACCAGGAGGTTGTTGCATGTATACCTCCTCATCCAGATCCCCATTCAGGAAGGCAGTTTTCACATCCATCTGATGCAGCTCTAAATCAAAATGAGCTACGAGGGTCATGATTATCCTCAATGATTCCTTAGTTGAGACAGAAGAAAAAGTCTCATTATAATCAATGTCCTCTATCTGTGTGAAACCTTTTGCAACAAGCCTAGCCTTGTACCTCTTCACATGACCTTTAGAGTCTGTTTTGGTTTTATAAACCCATTTACAACCAACAGGTCTAACTCCATCAGGTCGAGGTACAAGATCCCACACTTGGTTCTTTGCCATAGAGTCAAGCTCTTCTTTCATGGCATTAATCCAATGTGTTGATCTTTCACTTTCAATGACTGCTGCAAATGTGAAGAGATCTTCATCAATGTCTATGAAATCATTTGACTCTTGTAAATACACCACATAGTCCGGATGGATAGCAGATTTCCTAATTCTGGTGGACTTCCATACATGTGCTACAAGTGGCTCAAAATGACCCTATGTATCCCGTTGTTGTTGTATATCCTCATCAACAACTGGATCTAGTTGGGATTGATATTCATTGACTGGACTTTCTCTTACATTACTCGAATAAACAATGATAGAGAAAACCGAGTCTTTATTCTTAACAGGTGTGAAACCTGAATCCTGCATTTCCTCAAAATCAATATTTTGAGACGCATCTATCTCAACAGAACCATTTTCAACAAATCTTGCTTTATCTGTTTCCACTATCTGTGGTGTATGAGATGGACAATAAAACCTAAAGCCTTTCGATCTTTCTGGATAACCAATGAAGAAAGCACTACTTGTCCTAGGATCAAAATCTTTTATATGTGGATTATACAATTTAGCTTCTGCTAGACATCCCCATATATGCATATATGATAAAGAAGGTTTTCTACCTGTCCATAACTCGTAAGGAGTCTTTTGAACAGCCTTCGTAGGAACCTTATTCAGAATATGCATTGCTGTCTTAAGAGCTTCACCCCACAAGGTCAAAGGGAGGTTTGAGTGATTCAACATCGCTCGAACCATTTCTTTAAGCGTACGGTTTCTCCTTTCAGCTACACCATTCTGGTAAGCACTACCAGGCATTGTATACTGAGGCACAATGCCTTCCTCTTTTAGAAACCGCGCTAATGGACCTTCCTTTTGTCCCATCTCAGTGAAACGACTATAATATTCATCACCTCTATCTGACCTGATAACCTTAATAACTTTACTGGTTTGTTTCTCTACTTCTTTCTTGAAGTCCTTAAAAGCCTGAAAGACTTCTGATTTTTCAGATAATAAGTAGAGATACATATACCGTGAGTAATCGTTTATAAAGGTGACAAAATATTTTTCACCCATATAACACGGTGAAAAAGGGCCGCAGACATCCGTATGCACTATTTCTAACTTTTCATTGCTGCGTTTGGCATCTTTCTTATATGTGTTAGACTGCTTAGCCTTTATGCAGTCAACACATGGCTCTATATTCGTAAAATCAAGGGATCCAAAGATTCCCTCTTTCACGAGTCTTTGGATTTTCTCTTTCGAGATATGTCCTAATCTTCGATGGCAAAGCAAATAGGATTGATCATCCTTTAGGCCACGTTTATTGCCAATCATTGTATTCTCAATGGAGTGAGATTCCTGAATTTGGAGTTTGGTTCTTAATTGATACAAACCATCACTCATATATGCAGAACCTATATTCATTAAATTTTTCATAATAATAAGTTCAGATTTTTCAAATTTAAATACAAAGTCAAACTTATCAAGTTTTGAAATTGAAATTAGGTTCCGACTATAAGATGGAACATAAAAAGTATCGACCAAATCCAATATAAATCCCGACTCCAACACAATTCTGCAGGTCCCAACGCTCTTGACATGCGAACGCATCTTATTTCTTGAAAAGATGCTTCTTTTATGCTCCGTTGATTCCCTTTTGTTCAGAAATGCCTGCAAAGAGTTGACAATGTGCACCGTGGTACCAGAATCAATCCACCAACTATGCAATGGAACATGAATTAGATTGCACTCATGAGAAACGAATGACCTATTACCTTTATTTTTGAGCAACTTCTTAAACTTCAAATAGTCCACCTTCTTATGCCCTTTCTTTTTGCAGAAGAAACACTTTATAAAAGGGCCTCCTAACTGGGATCTAGTTTTTGCCTGAGAGTTTGAACTCTCCCCAGTGGCTCTCTTCTGATTCTTTCTTTTGAAAGAGCTTTTCTTTGGCTCGACCTTTGTTTATCCTTATGAGTGGCCATATGTGCACTTGGCACCCTCTCACACTTCAATCTCTCCTCTTCCTCAACACACTTAGCCAACAGGTCATTAAAAGACCACTCATCATTATGTGTGTTGTAGGAGATTTTAAAGGCTTCATACTCAGTAGGTAACGAGGTTAAGATCAGATGGACTAAGAAGGAGTCAGAGATGGCGAACTTCATGTCATTCCTTTGAGCCGTAATATTCCTCATTTCCAAAATGTGCTGTCGGATGTGACTGTCACCAACATATTTCATAGACACTAATTTGGACATGAGTGTACTGACCATTGTCTTATTAGAAGTAACGAACTGAGCCTCAATGGCTCCCAGAAATTCCTCCACTGTCCTACAATGAGAAATGGCACCTCAAATATTCTTAGCCACCCGAGATTGCAAAAGCAACAGGCTAAGTCTGTTCAAGCGCTCCCACTTCTCAGAGGCAGCCTTTTGATCGGTTGTGCTCTGCTCTGTAAGAGCGGAAGGTTCGTCAATTCTAAGGGTCAGATCTAAATCCATATTGTCCAAAGTGAATAACACGATTTCTTTTCAATCAGAAAAATTTGATCCGACTAAGATAGGGATACTACTTGAACCGTCGATATGGAAGAAACCTGATAAATCAAGGAACGAAAAATGGAAAGGCATTACTATTATTGCTCAGACGAGACTCGTGTTGAAAAGGTAAAAGTGAGACCCTTTATTTTCACCTTTTTTGAGACAAGCGTAGTTGAGCCATTATTGTTTCACTTTGGTGAAAACGACAATACTCATAATTGCTCCGTCTCTTCAATTATCAAGGAATTGACTTCAGTTGATGAAACTAGTAGATCATGAATCCAGAGGCAATTCAGCACTGTAACTTTAGGTACAAACATGCTTCATGGGCTGGAATACACATCTACTATCACATCCTGTGTAAATTTGGAACACAATGACCTACCTTTGGGTAGAATCGATGTTTCATAAATTCACACACAATCATAATTACGAATCTTAATACGGTCCAAAGAATCCTTAATTAATACGACTCAGATCGCTTTGATGATTACAAGAATCGATCAATCAAGATCTTTTACCGAAAATTCTATTCGTATTATGGAGCACGCTCATGCATACATTTTAATACATGTATATTCATGACATAATATAAGTTCATACTTCAACAAATATGCATAAACTAATTGTCATGAATTTAGTTACAATTCATGCTTAAAATCATCATGCACAACTTAACCAACGCAAAATACATGAATTAACATGCATAAGTCATACATTATTTAAAACAAACACTTTATAAAGCATGAAAAATAACAAAAGCATACTCATATGGGTAAAACCCATGGTCCTCAAGTAGGAACCGGTCTAAAAATACTCTGAATCGGTTTGAAACCGCCCCGAACCGGTCATCTAAGGGTCCGAACCGGTTCTAAACCTTATAAACTGATACTTAATATGAACAAAAGTTCATAAAACCCCATAACCGTATGCCAAAATCCCTGTATCTCTTTATATTTATGAAAATAGGGTTTCAGCATCTCGGAACCGGTGAAAAACTGGAAAGAACCGGTCAAAAACGACTCTGAACCGGTTCCGTAAGGGGTCAGATCAGGTTCCTGATCCGATTCAGTCTTAATAGTGTTCGGATCTTGCTTCCATGGATCCGACCTGGTTTAAATGGCTCCAGGGTCTGACCTGACCCATACTTGATATGGGTCGGACCCGGCCTGAACAGAACCCGGGTTAGACCCGGTCCGAAACGGACCTGGGTTAGACCTGGTCCTAAATGGACCCCGGGTACGACCCAGTCCATAACAGAACCGGGTTAGACCCGGTCCAAAATGGACCCCGGGTTCGACCTGGCTCTTAATGGGTCTGGATAGGACCCGATCCAAAATAGACCCGGGTCAAACCCGATCCGAGAGAAAGACCCGATTCTTTCCGGATCAGACCCAGACCCAGTACCATTATGGGTCTGGGTTAGATCCAAAAAGTGAATAGCAGACCCGATCCACCCAAAAAGGTTTGGATCGGGTCTTCTCGCCGGACCCGATCCGGTCCCCTTAAAAACGAATGAAACAGAAACCCGATGGGTTTCTGTTTACATTATTAGGGAAACCGAAAAGGGTTTCCGCCCTTTTCGGTTCCACAGCGACCCACGTTGCCGTCATGGCGACCGACACCGGTTGTCGGCGATTTGCGTCACCCCACGGTGACGCCAATCAGGCGACAGCCCCCCCCCCTCCCCCGTCAAAAGACGTCACCCCACGGCGACGATTCACGGCTTTGTCGTCCGATGGGTGAAGACCGACACAGCCTGCCGGTCCGGTGGCAGCCCCGGCGGTGTCAGCAAGGTTGTCGCCGACCAATGGCTGCCCTTGCCGGCAAAATGCCCCACGGCAAACCCCGGCGAACCCACCCCTCGGGTGACAGGTAAGGGTTAATTTTTTTTTTTATTGTCGTCGGTGTACAGGTTACTTCGGCGATGAGGTGGGGTAACCTGGGCGCCGGCAAGACCGCCGCTGTCACCTCTGTAGCTTTCTGGCAAAAGCCCCTTGCCCAACGGCTGAAATGGAAAACAGAGAAACCCTTTCGCCATATGTCGGCCACACCTACAAGGGAAAGCACACCGGTGAGGGTAAACCCCTTTGCAGCCCAATGGCCACAGGCGATTCAGGGATTTACTTCTGCTGCTTATCGGTGGTTGTCGCCCCACGGCGACTCCACCGACACCCAAATCGCCGAAACGCCTACACGGCCACGCACAACGGAAATGCGTGGCATTGTGGGCCCATAACCCAATGTTGGCAAAACCCTGTGTAAATCAACATGAACAGGAAGCGTACCTGAATTTGCCATAGTTCGTGTAGGTAATTCGGCGTTCTCCTCAGCCGGTCGACACCCACAATGAGCCCAGGCCTTAGATCGACGGTGAGCAGGACCCTTTTCGTAGCGTCTGAATGCGAAACATAATTTTGGCAAGGAAATGCTACGAACACTCATCATCTTCGCAGCCTCCTAACCCTTTATATAATGGGGGAATAAGGCAGTTACGTGAATGTGGTCTCTCCATATTCACGTAACTCCCACCCACTAAACCCATTATTTGGCCATTAATATGACCCTGGTTGTCAAACCGGGTCACACTGTGGGTTGGACCCTTAACCCATAATGTCTAACATTATTATGAGCAATTGACATTGGTAGTTTATAGTTTGTGTTTCAATTAAGTTCAATTTCTTTCTCATTTGATTCCACATGCTTAAAGATTGTGTTTTGTTGTCATAGCAGAACCATAAGTTCTGCATATTTTAAGCCGCCCGATATTTTGTTTTTACTGTGATATGGATTTCATTCTTTAGTGTAGATACAAAGGTGAGAGGACCTCACTTCCCATCCCAAATTTATAGCCACCCATCCTAGCTAACAGTTTCCAAACGACCACCACAACATAGTTTGACCAAGTTTTTGCCAAATGCATTAACTCCTTTCCCAGATCCTAGGTGCTCCATGTGGCACAACATTGTTAGTGGTCAGCAAACTTCGGACCCTGACGGGGTCTTTATAGCATTTTTCATAGTCTAAGTCAGGGAACCTGTCCCTCAACTAGGGGTGGCAAAACCTAACCCGACTCACCAACCCGTTTATTAAACGGGTCGACCCGCCTAACCTGTTTATTAAATGGGTCAGGTTCGTATTAGGGGTATGCCAACCTGCCTGACCCGTTTAATAAACGGGTTAGGCGGGTGGGTCGACCCACCAACCCGTCTACCAACCCACCAACCCGACCCGTCAACCTGCCAACCCGACCCGCCAACCTGACACGCCAACCTGAGAACCCGTTTACCCGACCCAACCCATTTATTAAATGGGTTGGTGGGTCGTGTCGGGTTATCCGTTTATTAAACGGGCTGGGTTCGTGTTTGCCACAGCCGACCCGTTTAATAAACGGGTCGGGGTCGGGTTGAGGTATGCTGACCCGCCAACCCGACACCATTGCCACCCCTACCCTCAACCACTAGACCCTGATCCACAAATACTGCCAAAAAAGAGTTCAGTTGCGTTTTTGAACGTATCTTCACGCTTTGGTGAAAGAGATCCAAACTATGTGCTTAATACACCTAAGAAAAACATCTTTTAGTTCCCCAACTTACAATGAGATCAAGACTTATAATACAAACAATCCCCTGTAATCACTTTCATCAGACCTACCATGGTCAACTTCTCATCCTTTATTTATTTTGATAGGGCAAGCTAAGAGATGACTCCCATGGGATTGGAACCCGAGACCCACCTAGCTATCTCATTCCACCCCTCAACTCATCATCTTGGTAGATCAAAAGAATACTTTCACCTACCAATGGGGGCTCTGCTTGTCTGGTAGGAGCAGCTAGTGCACGTCACCTTGGTTGGGACGTTGCAGGTTCAAAACCCAATGGTATAGTTATATAACTGGTAGGGGTCTGCCTAACCCAGCTTGCCTTTCAACAACAAAAAAAAAAAGAATACTTTCACCCTCACTAATGAATAAATTAAAACCTGTTATTTTTAGATTTTGATCTTAATTATGTAATGGATCTGTCTCAAATCCAATTTACGACTAGTGTTTCTTATAAATGTGATTATCTCAAAAGCCTCGTCTCTTTCCTTTTTCCCAATTCCATGTTACTTTATTGCTATTGTTATTTCCATTTAATAAATTCGAAGTTCTAGTTTCATAGTACAACCGTAGTGTAATCCTGTGAATCCGTTGTGGGATTTGCATCATCTTTGTTTGGGAACGGGTAGTAGGAGGGGATTTATATATTCATTGCCCACCAAATCTAATTTTTAGTGCAAATACAAAGGAGAAGGGACAGAGTCACTTTACGGGGAGGGTGGGTAGAAGTCCCTCACCCTTACCGGTGTAAAATATGGGCAGTGCCCACCCTGACCGGGTCAGGGTGGAAACTGGTGCCCGACCCAAAGGCGCCCCCATTATGCCCTAATCTCTCTCTCTCTCTCTCTCTCTCTCTCCTTGAGAGGCTATGCGACCCCACCTCCTCTCTCAAGGATTTTTCATTTTTTTTTATCAAAATAGCGCCAGTTGGAGACAGTCAAGTTTTTTTTTTCTTCTCTGCTACCCATTTGTTTTTAACAGTTCCATTTCCAAATAGTGGTATTAGTTTTTCATTTTTATCCCTTTTTCTTTAAATCCTCCCCGCCAAATAGGCATCCCTCCCAAACAGGCATAGTTTTCTTTTCTCTTTTATTTATTTATTTATTTTTGTTTATTCTCTGGTGGGTTGTAGTTTTTGAAATCGAGGGTATTTTTTTTCGTTTTCCCTTTGTTGGTCTAAAAGTTTATAGAGATTTTGTTTGGGGTTGTAGGTATGCTGGTATCGTTCGTGAGCTCCATTTTTTTGTTGGTGAGAAATTCTAAAGATTTGTTGTAGAAGGGTGGGGGTCTAGATTCTAGACATCTTGTGTGGGATTTTAGAGAGTTGGGGCAAGCAAGGAGGTTTCCAGTTTGGTGGCATGAGAAAGCCTTTCTTTTCATACTCATAAAAAGAGCCCCAACTCCATGCCCTCAACCCACATTCATGGCTTCAGGTTGAGATAGGGAAGCTCACCAAGCTCTCTACATACTCCTGCAAGAAAGTTTTTCTCTCTATGGTGTCATTAGGATCTTTTGCCTTCATTTTTTTCCAACTTATGTGGCATACAATAATTAATATTTGGGTTAGTTTCTATTTGCCACTGTTTACATTCAGCCTCATTTTGGTTGCTGTCTATGGATTCATTAGGATCTTTTGCTTGGAACCCATTTTTCTTTTTCCCCTACTGTCTTTTTTGAGGATTTCCCTCTAATGGGGGCTTAATTGTATAATTTAGTTTTGAATGCATTTGGGTTCCATACTTTAGTGGTGTGATTCGATTCTAACCTAACAGTTTTGTTTTGTTTTTTAAAGCTAACTACCCCATTTAACAGTTGTTATGAGCAATTGGCCCTGGTAGCTTATAGTTTGTGCTTCAATTAAGTTCAAACTTCCTTCTCATTTGATTCTACATGCTTAAAGATTGTGTTTGGTTGTCATATCAAACCCCTTGTCAAAGCAGCAGAGTTCTTTTATATTTTAAGCCCCCAGATTATTATTTTTTTACTGTGCATTTGTGCCCACTCTAGCTTAAATTCCTGGCTTCACCCCTGCGAAGGAGGGACTGTCTCACCTTCTTTCCAAATGCATAAACTACCTCCTCAATGTCAATTCTTCCAAACAGCCATCACCAATGTTGTTTCTCCTCTACTTGTATATCAGGCATTTTCCATGTCTTCATGATCAAATTTTCTCCTTCTTTTTCATTAATCTGTTTATTAAAGAATTTTCCTTTACTGATGACATGATTTGTTTTTTTTAATTCGTGTATAGAAATGAAATTTTGTACCAATATCACTATCTTCAAGATTTATATTGCAGCCAATATTACAAGCTTGTAGCATTTTTTTTTTTGAAAGTTTAGCTGGGGATAGGCAGACCCTTGCAACGTCTCACCACAAGGAGACTAGCACTGTCAGCTCCTACCAACCACACGGAGCCCCCCGTTGGTACAAGCTTGTAGCATTACCACATAGGGAAGTAAATGGGTCAGATCCAGGATGAGAATTTTGCAATTTTTTAGCTGTTCTGGATCCAAACTATTTGCATCCATAATGCCACAAATCCATCTTTTTAGATGGTGTCTTACAAGTTTTTTTTTTTAAAGGCAAGCCGGGGGTTTAGGCTTTCCCCTACCAGTTATACAACTGTACCATTGGGTTTTAAACCTCCAGCATCCCAACACAAGGTGACGTGCACTAGCTGCTCCTACATCCGAACCAAAACGGTGGTTGCTCCCACATTTATGAGAAAAGGTAGGTAGTTTTCAGGCAAATAGAGCTGCTCCACCCAATGTTGTCAGCATCTGTATTGGCCCTGAATCTATTTTCAAAATGATTCAGAGAGGAATTGGCAGATTTCAATTCTGACCTGAATTTCGCTGAATCCATCAGTTTTCAATCAGGGGACGACACGTGTCAGTAAAATTATTAAAATATATTTTAAAATGTTTTTAACAATTCTTAAGTATTTTTTTGAAAAATTAACCCGAGTCATCCCTCTTTCGTACCGATTTTAGGCCGATTCAGGCCAATTCACAACGATACTGACAACATTGGCTCCACCCTAGCAACATTGTATAGCTGTATGCGTACAAGTATAACCACTCCATCCTGATTGCATGAGACACTTGTTATTGTTGGTGCCATCATCAAATTATGAAGAATGTTGTTGGCTTATGCACCCGTGTATCAATTTAGTAAAGATGTTTTCAAGAATTTTTAATGCATATGACATCAAACGAATCAAGTAATGAGATATGCTTCCAAGAATGGGGAAAATGGAGTGGTTGAGGGCTTTAAGGACCATTAGTAGAAAAAAAAAAAAGGGCCCATGAAACATTGAGACCAACGTGGCACCTCCCGAGCAAACAAAGAGAAACTTAAATTTGAAAATTTCATCAAAATCCTCTTTTGTTTATATGTTCTCTAATGTGTTGTAGTCTTTGTATCTTTATAACTGCACATTGACCGGTCTCCGGTTGGTAAAACCCTTGAGGTTCTCTGCTCGCTGCTCGCCCGAGAGTACACCCAGCTTTGACCTTGTGGCAAGGGATGCCACCCTTGGGTTTCGACCTTGTGTTGTCCTGTTAACTTGGTGACATCCACAAGTCCCAGCTACCAGATGAGAGAAACCCTTGTGGGCAAATAAGAGAGGTGCTACCAACAGGGGCTCCGCTTGTCTGGTAGGAGCAGCTAGTGCATGTCACCATGTGTGAGGACGTTGCAGGTTCAAAACCCAATGGTATAGTTGTATAACTGGTAGGGGTCTCTGCCTAACCCCATCTTGCCTTTCAAACCAAAATAAGAGAGGTACCATCTTGATTTTTTTTTTTTGGAAAAGGGTGGAAAACTTGCCTCACTCACCAGTCCCAGCTACCAGATGAGCGAAACCCTTGTGGGCAAATAAGAGAGGTACTATCTTGATTTTTTTTTTGTTTTAGAAAAAGGTGGAAAACTTGCCTCACTCACCAAGTTCAATTGTGCAAAACCCCATTCCCCCCCTTGCCTGCAAGAGAGTACACCCAACTACAGTCTTGTAGCAAAACACGCACACCCATGAGGTTCGAACTGTTCACATCCTGTCAACTTGGTGACATTTATGAGTTGCCCCAACCAAACGAGACGAGCTATCGTGGGCTATCTTATGTTAATTTCAAGGAAAAATTATATGACATATTGTAATCTGATATGCCATATCATAAGCCAATTTTTATTTTAAAAAATTTAAAAATTAGTTTCTATTAAGCTGTAAAATTGGATGGGTTTCATTTGGACCCCCTCTAATGTAACATCTTAATTATTAAATTTTTTTATGGTACCTTTTGCAGCACTTGAACACATAAGAACTTCAGACGACTTTTTGCTTAAAGTAATATAATTAAACTATAATCGAGGCTCATAATTGAGTATAATTAAAGTGTTATATCACTCCCCTTAGCTTGGTTTAGGGGCGTTTGAATAGAAAAAAAAAACAAAGCAACTAGAATTATTTATTTTACCTTTTGGCATTCGATACAAACACAGCAAATTATCTGAGATTATTTCCCATCCTCAAAAGGGGATAACTGTTTAGTTATACACTGTCGGTCCCAAGCCCGGATAAAGGAGGAGGGTTGTGGTAGGCCTGTGACAGCCAGCATAAAGACTTAGTCATACCCTATGAATATGAACCAATATGAGAATTTTGTTGGGGCGTTCCCTACTGAGCGACACGTTATACTTTATAGGCCCGGAGGCAGTGATAAATGGGCAAGGGTTGCTAGGTCATCGTCTGAAAGCGACGCGTCACACCGGCGCCCGGGTGTGGTGTCAAATATGCAAGGGTTCCCTCACTTTGTTGGACGGGTGGGGGTAAAGAAGTTAGTCAAAGATCATAAAATTAGGTTAGCCACTTGGAACATAGGGTCTTTAACTGGTAAGTTGGTAGAGTTAGTAGATGTTATGTGTAGGAGAAAGATTGATATTTTATGTCTACAAGAGACCAAATGGGTAGGTGAGAAAGCAAAAGTGATAGAACCTTGGGGATATAAGATTTGGTATACAGGAATAAATAGGAATAGAAATGGAGTAGGGATTGTTATGATTCGTAAGTTTATAGATAATGTAGTTGAGGTCCGTAGGAAGGGTGATAGGATTTTACTTATTAAATTAGTATTAGGTACGGATATTATTAATATTATTAGTGTTTATGCACCTCAAGTAGGTTTAGATGATTCCATCAAGCATCAATTTTGGGAAGATTTAGATAGAGTAGTACAAGGAATATCTTATAGAGAAAAGCTTTTCATTGACGGTGACCTTAATGGGCATGTAGGCATTAGTAGGAATGGATTTGAGAGTATCCATGGAGGCTATGGTATAAGAGAAAAAAACAAAAGTAGAGAAAGGATTTTAGATTTTGGTTTGTCCTATGATATGATCTTAGCAAACACTGGGTTTAGGAAGAGGGAGTCTCACCTAGTAACATTTAAAAGTGGGGTTAATACGAGTCAGATAGATTTTTTCTTACTTAGAAAGAGAGATAGGGGTTGTTGCATCAATTGTAAGGTTATACAGGGAGAAAGTGTATCTACACAACATAGAGTCTTAATTTTAGATCTTAGAATTAGACAATGCTGCAAAAGGGATACACATAGGATAGATCCTAGAATTAAGTGTTGGGCACTGAAAGGAGCTAAACAAGGAATGTTTGTAGAGCAGGTAGTTAAGGAAGCTGATTGGTGTCTCGAGGAGGATTCAGAATCAATGTGGAATAAGATAGCGGGTGGCATGAGAAAGGTGGCTAAGGAGGTATTGAGTGAGTCTAAAGGTGGTGCACCGCTAGGTAAGGATACATCGTGGTGGAACGAGGATGTCAAATTAGCTATTAAGGTTAAAAGAGAGTGCTATAGAAATCTAAGTAAGAGTCGTGATAATGAGAATTTGGAGAAGTATATGATAGCAAAGAAGGAAGTTAAAAAAGTAGTTCAGAACGCAAGGGATAAGGTATATAAGGAGGTTTATGACAAGTTGGATACCAAAGAGGGCGAGAAAGATATTTATAGGCTTGCAAAGATGAGAGATAGGAAATCGAGAGATCTGGGTATGGTTAGATGTATCAAAGATGAAACACAAAGGCTTTTAGTCAAAGATGAGGAGATTAAAGAGAGATGGAAATATTATTTTGATAAGCTATTTAAAGAAAGTCATGCTCAGGATCTTGGAGACTTCTCCATTCCTTTTCATAAGATGAATCATGCCTTTATGCGCAAGATTCAAAAGAAAGAAATTGCAAAGGCTTTGAAGAAAATGAAATCAAGAAGGGCAGTTGGCTCAGATGGTATACCTATCGAGGCTTGGAAATGCTTGAGAGAGAAAGGTTTAGAATGGATGACAAATCTTTTTAACCAGATTTGGCGGACAAATAAGATGCCCAATGAGTGGAGGAAGAGTACTTTGGTGCCTCTATATAAGAATAAGGGTGATATACAAGATTGCACAAACTATCGTGGTATAAAACTCATAAGTCATACTATGAAACGTTGGGAGAGAGTGATTGAGTCTAGGTTGAGGAAGGTTGTCATGATATTGGAGAATCAATTTGGTTTTATGCCTGAAAGATCAACTATGGAAGCTATACATTTTCTTAGACAACTTATTGAGAGAAATAGAGAGAGGAACAAAGATTTGCATATAGTATTTATTGATTTGGAGAAGGCATACGATAGAGTACCTAGGGACGTTCTCTGGTGGACAATGATGAAGAAAGGCGTTTCTCTCAAGTACATTAGTATAATTAAAGATATGTATGAAGGAGTAGTAACCAATATCCGCACTTGTGGAGGGGTGACAACCAATTTTCTTATAACGGTTGGGTTACATCAAGGATCTGCTTTAAGCCCTTTCCTATTTGCTATAGTGATGGATGAGCTTACGAGATCAATTCAAGAAAATGTGTCATGGTGTATGTTGTTTGCTGATGATATTGTTTGGATTGATGAGTCTAGAGCTGAGGTTAATGCTAAGTTAGAATTATGGAGACAGACATTGGAAGCAAGAGATTTTAAGTTGAGTAAGAGTAAGACAGAATACATGGAATGTCGGTTTAGTAAGCAACAAAGTAGTGATGGGAGTGTAGTGAAACTTGGTGAGAAAGAAATACCGGTGGATGATTGTTTCAAATATTTGGGATCTATCATTCAAAAGTATGGAGAAATTAATGGAGATGTAAATCATAGGATAAAGGTTGGGTGGATGAAATGGAAGAGTGCAACTGGAGTGTTGTGTGATCATAGAATGCCATTGCGGTTGAAGGGAAAGTTTTATAGGACGACTATTAGGCCCGCTTTACTATATGGTACGGAATGTTGGGCTGCCAAGAGACAGCATATTCAAAAAATGAGTGTAGCTGAGATGCGTATGCTGAGATGGATGTGTGGAAATACAATAAAAGATAAGATTTGGAACGAGGAGATACGTAAGAAGGTAGGTGTTGCACCCATTGAAAATAAGGTGAGAGAGAATCGTTTACGGTGGTTTGGACATATTCGGCGAAGGCCTAATGATGCTCCAGTTAGAAGGATGGAGAAATGGAAAAATATATTAGTTAAAAGAGGTTGGGGTAGGCCTAGGAAGACATGGATGGAGGTGATAGGAAAGGATATGAATGCTTTGAACCTCACCGAGGACATGGCATTGGATAGAAATGATTGGAGGGGAAGGATTCATGTGGAAGACCCAGAATGATTTTCTTTTTTGGTTCATATCGCCGACCCCAATTGTTTTGGGATGAAGGTGTAGTTGTTGTTGTTGTTGTTGTTGTTGTTTTTGTTGTTGTAAAAGGGGATAACTGACTATTTATCCGGGATTATGGAGGGAGGGATGAGTGGTCAACGATTATTTGTTCAAACGCACCTTTTGTATTCTTCCTCATTTGTTGGGAAGTTGAGGATAATTTGTACAAATAAATGTGATATGGCTAATCCTCCATTAGAACCAATAAGGTTGATAAGATATCCATGCAACTTTTGTTTTTTTTTTTGTAACACTGAAAAGTCTGGAGCTCTAGTTGACTTTACATCCTTGGATGGTGGGATTCCAATGTTGACTTGATGTTCTTGGTATTCTTAATTAATGTCTGACGTTTTGCACACTTTGAATTTGTTGGGATTTGAATACAACTGGTGGCAGTTACTTTGGTTCTTCTCCATATTCTTTCTGCAGCAGAAGTACCTTCTGGAAAATAACGGTCAACTGTGAGACGCAATAATATTTATGAATAATCGCAGATGTCATCATCTCTCTCAGCACAGATTTCATCCTCTCTCTCCTTTAAGGTTACCTGAAATAAGTCGGTCGTGTGCGTGCACCAGGAGTCTTTTGTTGTGGACCTCTTGTGGGGCCCCCAGCCAGTTCGTAGATGTAGAAGTTGGCAAATCATTTGAAGAACTTGATTGCTTTCTTCCTGATGGGTTGTTTGGATGTCGCGCAACAATGTTATTTTCTCGATTAATTTCAACAAGTTAGTAAATTATATTCTGGCGGATGTATATGCCTCGTTACGCATCTGTCTTCTTGATCTTCAGCGCCACTTGCCGCTAATGCCTCCCCCGGATCCGGACTGATCGCCTTTGTTTCTGGTTTGTATTTTGTGCCCCCTTTTTTTTGGCTTATGTGTTCTTTGTCGGTCTGGGTCTTGTGTGTTTTGTTTGTCAGTTTCAACGTTTGTTGAACCTGTCGTAATGTTGATATTCTTAGTTCGTCTCTCTCTCTCTCTCTCTCTCTCTCTCTCTCTCTCTCTCTCTCTCTCTCTCTCTGGGCGTAAACAACGACACAGGCAGCTTGTGATTTCTCTGGGCTCATGAAAAGTTAGTTTAGCTTCTAAATTGAGCTCGGCCAGCCAAGTAGTGAAGGTTAAACAAGGAGCATGCAGTGCTCAAACTTGGCTCAGCTCATGCAAACTGATCCCATTTTATACATTATCTATCTATTTCTTTAGTTAATACAGGTAGGGATCCTGCCTAACCCCAGCATTGCTCATTTAAAAACATGCATACATACATACATGAGTAATGCGTTCCTAGGCCCACTTTTTCATTAGGTCTCATTAGGCCCCTTCAAAAATCATAGTTTTAAGTATCTTTTCTCATGTCTAACACTGTAGATGTGATCTATAGGGAACCAGTTTTTGGATAGTTGAAATCTGACTTGTATAAAGGTTTTTCCGGTGATCCAAAATCAATGGCTATGAAGGTACCAATTTTTTTCAGCTCATAAAATCATGTTTTTCGGTAGAAAAAATATAATCCTAGAGTCTATTCTCACTAAATCGATCATGCTAAATAATCTAATGGTTCAGATCTATCATATATAAAACACTTAAAGCCAGAAGAGGCAGAACAAAAAATGGGGCCTAATATGTTCAGTTATATATATATATATATATATTGTCTACTAAGAAGGTACAAAACTAATGAGCTAAAAATCATAGGTGCAAGTTGTATTGACTCAATCTGACCACATAGATGGGTTCAGCATGGTTTGTCGGCTAAGCATCAAGCCTTGGATAGTGCTTTTCTAGTGTAAAAATGTGAAATTTTGGCACATGGTGAGATGATGATTTTTGGCCCCCCTTAAAAACCTAATTACTTGTCATAATCACATCATTCAAAACAAGCTTCTTACTAAACAAATCATGTAGATCATATACTTAACATTTGATCTACAGAAAATTGGAAATTTTGGAAGAAATAAGTGATTTTTAATCATTAGTTTAGTTCCTTCATTAGTAGCCAATATTAACCCTATATATAGGCATTTCTGGCACTCTTTTTGCAAATCCAACCCTAAAGTTGTATTTGGCATTATCCATTTGCTAAGAATAAAGTGTTGGATCATGTATTTTTGATGAAAAATATGATTTTTGGATGCTTGAATATATACCTATGCATCACAATCGGATGAGCTGAGAGTTGGTTTTATAAAACCAAGCATGTAGATCACATAAGTATGGTAAAATTTAAGGAAAAATTAAAAGAACCCATGAAAATTTAAGTTTATACTTCAGTTCACATATTCTAGTCTCTCTCTCTCTCTCTCGTGGAACCTGGAAATATCACACAACACGCAACATTCGTAATATTCTTTAACAAATTAATCGTTTGTTGCCCCCAAAGGGGCTTGGCATAGTGGGATGAGACCTAGGCAAGGCAGATGGTCTGGGTTCAAATCACATGGGCATCACTACTTGTGCAAGCCGAATTGTGGCCATTCTCTGGAGGCAAGGGGTAAGCCCACCGAATTTTATGCTGTTAGGACAACGACCGTGAGTATGATAGGTAAAGCCAGTGCAATTAGGTATCTGATCAGGGTTGTTTCTCCGTGTAAATATGTAAATATCAAAAAAAAAAAAAATTGTTTGTTGCATGACATTTCTTAGCAAGGTGTGAATCTCGTTTCATGGGAGAAACTAACTAAAACCCAAATTTATCAAAAGGCCAAGCGAATCCCAAGGAAACCAAGTTTGTGGTAATAATCATTTACAACCCAAGCATATCTCTCTCTCATATGATGGTTTGGGTTAGGGGTGTCAATGTGTCAGATTTGGTTCGGACCCAGGTGAAACCACAATTGGATCATATTTATGGGTATGGTATTGGGTTTAGACACGAGTCTAATCGGTGAACCAAACCCGGATCATACCTCGTAAAACCATGTTTTTTTATCATTTTACATTGAAAAATCGTGGGTCTTAATTGAAACTCAGGTCGGGTCCGGGTCTGATATAAAATTTTACAAACTATACTTGAGTCTATTTATTAATCCGACCTTTGGGTCTGAACCCGAGTCTTAATCAGGTCTTCTTATTTATCACCATACCTAAACCCTATAAAGTTTGGTTCTAATCATGTCCGGGTAAACCAGGGCCGTTGACACTCCTAGTTTGGGTGTTTGGAGAGTATCTGTACACAAAATCTGGGTGTTGGGAGAGGATCTATACAAGGACCATGATATCTGAAGCAATGGACAGTGAAGATGTGAAATCACTTTCTTAAAGGGATTTCTCTTCCCAAATATCATCAGAAAAATATGAAACGAACAAAAAAAAGGAACCACTGACAGAAATAAAGGGGCGGGAGGAGTCGGAAAGAGACCAACTTTCTTTACCTTCGTGGAGGAGAGAATACCAAATTCCTTAGCGTAGACGTCATCTATCATAAGGTGGTTTTGGTCGTAGGGAATCAGAGAATCGCTTCAGCCGCTTATCTGGAAACCTCGTTTTCTCTCAACTATAAAAGTAAAGACAGAGCCACAATCCCCATATCTTCCATCTCGAGTCTTCGCTTGAGATTTTATCGTTTGCTCCGCGCTAGCGAGAGAGAGAAGAAGAAGAGAGAAAGGGAAGAAGGAAAAGCTAAGCATCAGTCATGGCCGACCCCAAATACGCCTATCCCTATCCAGCCCAAGGTTCTCTCTCTCTCTCTCTCTTTTGGTGATTTATTTATATATGTTGGTGTAATGGGGTTTTGTTGTCTTTGGTGGTTGGTTTGTAGGGTACTACCAGGGACCGCCTGTTATGGCACCTCCCCAATACGCAGCGCCGCCTCCACAGAGGAGCAACCGAGGGTTTCTTGAAGGATGGTACGTCCCCCTATTCTTCGACTGCCCTTTTCGCCTTTTCCCTCTTGGGTTTTCGCCTTTTCCCTCTTGGGATGCTTTGATTCTTTGTCTAAGCTCTGTTCGTTCCATGGTTGTTGATTAATTTTTCGTCTGCTTTCTTTGGGCAGTCTTGCGGCTCTGTGTTGCTGCTGTTTGATCGACGAGTGCTGCTGCGATCCTTCCATCATATTCGTTAGCTGAAGCTTTTTGGTTTGACGACCATTGTGGTGGCTTCATATTTTACTTCTTTCTTTTTTCTGTTTTTTCTTCTTCTTTTGGCCCTTCCTCTGTGTGCCTTGTGAATGGATTTGTGATGAGTTTAGACTCTAGTATATAATCAGTCGCATATAATATTTACTATCTGTGTTGATTCTTTCTCTCTCTTGTGAAAAGATCTCTCTGTTCATGTATCTATTACAAACTGTAGACACCCCCGTTTCGTTGGTGCTATGTCCACACTCCAAACCCCTCTGACACCCACGTGATGTCCGCGGTACGAACGTGGGGTAGTTTGAGGCAAACAAACTGTTCTTTTTGGAGCACATGGGAACCTGAACGATTAGATCTTGTTTGGAATCTCGGTGCTGGGATGGGCGTTTATGCATTTGGTAGTCCCGAGGTAAAATCTTGGTCAAACTACCTTGGTGGTCCTGTTTGGAATCTCTGCCGGGCGTTTATGCATTTGAGATGGGAAGTGCGGCACTTTCTTCTTTTGCCTATCTATACACCAACTCATGGATTTGGCAGCTGCCAGTTCTTTAATTCATCCCAGCTACAGATTCCAAACAGGACCTTAATGACGCTGCTCTCTCGGGTTCTTAAACTCAGAAATCACGTTGTTTGTGGTGGTTCCCACGATTCCTACTCTAGTTTGTCCGTTCAGGAATAAGGTAGGCTGTCTGCGCTCTAAGCATCGATACAAACAACAGACTCAGGGTATGTTTGATGGCTTGTCCATGGTTGGACGAAAAGAACAAAAAGAATGGAACATTAGTTATGTTCGTTCCGTAACAACTGCTCTAAGTCCAACGTTTGTTTAGACCGTACTTAAATGTTATGTTCCAAATGTTTGTTGTTTGACGATGATGTGGAGACAAATTGTTACTTCGTTTTGGATCGTATGACCCGATTCATCCACCATTTTATATGTTTTAACAAGTTTATTATGGTTTTTTGCCCGGATATGGATCCAATTATGAAATTATATCTAAAAATCATGAATTTTTGCATCAAATATGGATCTCGAATGAGATTTTTACCCCGAATATGGATTTTTGCTCCAAATAGGGATCTCAAATTGGATTTGTGCCCCTAACTTTATTCTTTGACTAAAAACATAACCAGGCACGTAAGGGCTCTTTTAACGGATACAACATATGCTCTAGAGTAGATACTAGTGTTCTTTGTTAGATCTACTCGGTATGGTAGCAGGATTCACTCAAGTGTGAGAAATACAATTTTTACTACCAAGAAATTGGGATGGCATTTGTATAACTGTATTATTAGATGCAACTTCTACCTCTACTTGAGAACACTTATTTTAGATATGTGTGGCAAGCATTGAGCTTACCTATTCTTCACTATGGTTATCTTTGCATGAGCTCATATTTGTAATAGAAGTGATACATATGAGCACATGAACACTAAAAAGTATATTAATGGTGTCACTTATCCCAACCCTTGCAGATGGGTTGTTCAAGTACATATAGTTTGATTTGTGTGCATAACGAGGAGACCCTATTTGCAGGCTCTCTACCAGTGGCATCAATGCATTTTCAGAAGATCCCTTGATATCATGATAGTGCAAAAGCTATTATTTTGTCTTCTGAGTATGAAATTATGGTTACACTGCCATTGACATCGTGTGGTCGAGCAACTTTCTTGTAGACCTAGGTGTTTGTAGCTCTCTCTCTCTCTCTCTCTCTCTCTCTCTCTCTCTCTCTCTCTCTCTCTATATATATATATATATATATATATATATATATATATATATATATATATATATATATATATTAGTATTTATTAGCAAAGTTTTTTCATCAGAGAACTTAGAATATGTGGCATTCATCATGAAAATATTGACAAAAGAATTGCACGAAAACACCACATGATGATATCACAATATTTCAAATGCCTTTTTTATCAAAACCCTTTAAAAATAAAATGTCAAAAAATATGATATATATATATATATATATGCAATTCAAAAAAAGAAAAGGAAAAGCAGTTTGCAGAAGCAGTTGCTCATAATTTCATATGGAAATGTATTGGTCAAATACGTACCAGCTGCCATTTGCCAGTGATAATGTTCTTATGAGCCAATTTTGTTGGTTTGATATCATATTATTTGTGTGATTTGACTGCTCCGTTGATAAATTATCCTAGAAATGTGTACTGTAAATTATGTGAATTAGGCATCATATAGAGACAAATTCAGAAACTTTCCGACACTTTGATCCTCAATAGCCATGGGATGCAGAATTCAGCACTCGAAAAGAAAAAAAGAAAAAAGAGCAACAACGCAATGGCCTTCCAAAAACACCATATTGTTTCAGAGAAGAGAATAACAAATCCTAGAGATATCGTGAACCGTGCACATTTAAAATGAAGGATTATGAAATGAATAATTTTCATTAATCAGATGAAGGATAAAATCTATACAATTGGCCATGATCAACTTCTCAATAACTTGGGAACTCAAAACAGATAAATCTTCAAACTACCAAGCCCGGGCACTATTCTTTAAGAATTCGCTATTGTAAGAGCAACCCAGCACAAAGAAGAGATCTGAAGAAAATATGACCTAAGTTTGCGAATAACAGTTCCAAGTGTAAGCAAACTTCGATTTATATGACACCCTTCTTTCAACCTTACACCTTTTCCTAAAGACTGATATGCATGTTTGCTTCCGGTCAGACCAACAAAGTTTTGCATGTACATGCCATTGAACTCGATATATTCTTTACACAAGCTTTAAAAGTCATTTCAATACACAAGAAATTTCCCGCTAAACAACAAACAAAACTAAGCATAATTGTTGGTGTGTAACACACTTGCAACCAGGCTGCTTGAATTGTCTATACCAAGAAACTCACGAGCATAACTTTCTACTGTCTATAAAAATAAAAAACAAGAACATTAGAAAAAGCACAGATATACAGCAGGATTGCAAGATTACGCTATCCAAGCAACTAAAATCAAAAACCTTCTCCTAACTCTGGCACTAGAGAGACAAAACCTGCTTACAAACCAAGAATACCAGAAAATCTCCTCAAAAAATATTGAGGAACTATTTTTTTAGCTAGAGGAACATCCCAGAGATGGATCCATATTTTCAGCAACTATTAATTATGCATGAAACTCTTCTTTCATATTAACAATGTTAACCCATCAAAAGTAGCAACTATGGCACTCTGAGTTGGTGAATCCAACATTTAGTAGTTACTAGTGGTAATCCTGTTCTGAATCTGTAAACAGGAATTCTTGAGATGCATTTCCACAGTAAACAAGTATTCTTGATATGCTTTTCTAATTCCATCAATGCCAACTAAATGCCCTAAGCCAAACGACCGGACCTCAATCTGAATCAGATTTAAAACGAAAAAGAAGAAGCGAGCTCTAACCATAGCAAAATGAAGAAAAAGAAGAAAGAAGCCTAACCTAGTGCATGATCATCACAATGCCACAAAAACCTAACGATCAAACAATACAAACCACAATGAACCCTCATTCAAACAAAACAACGAACTCTGCCACATATAAAACACCCAAAAAAAAGAAAGAGAATACATAGAGGAGACTCAAAAACTAGTGCATGATCATCGGTGTGGTAATCCTTGTATATAGTTTCTGGAAAAAGAAGAAAACTAAAGAAAAATACAGAAATGAAGAAATAGTTTAAAAAAAAAAACGGAAAATTACTGAAGTGTGTACAACAAGGGTTGGGGAGGGCCTCCATGGTCTAGCTTCCGGCGTCGCACACTCGTCAACAACATCAACAACAAATTTTTACAAAGTAAGAAGATAAACATATAAAAAAAAATGAAATAAGTTGATAAAATGAAGAAGTCGAGTTCTTAACAGGCTGAAAAGAATACAAATACACCCATTACTTATGGTAGTTAGTATCGGGATACTGGCTTTCAAAATGGGTTCAACACAAACAAAATTTAAGATTCACCCTATCAAACAAACAAAATCACGCACAATCAGAAGTTGCTCCAAAGAACAATTTGGGGTTCCACAGAGAGAGAGAGAGAGACCTTCAAATCTTGTATGACTTGATGGCTTCGCATACTCCATTATTTGATGCATTGAGCCAAACTCAAACGAAAACAACAAGCCTTCTCGAATCGAACCCTAAACATGACCATGAAAAAGTTTGTGGTACCCTAAAAACATCTTATCAAAACCGCGTGCTTGTTGCCTTACCTAAACCAAAGGCTCTTGAGGTGTGTGTAAGGGCGTACGCAGGAGGCTGCTCTCGAAGTAGTGATCTTTGCTGCGCTTTTTGGTGCCCCTGCAAAGGAGCTCTGGACGTGGAGGGAGGGGCATCAACGGGGCGGCAGAGTCATCGTGGCCAGCGGCAGACGAGGAGGAGGAGCCACCTGTTGTGTTGTCGAAGGGACGCCGCCTCTTGGCGCCGGATGCGGTGGACGCGGCGGAACGTCGTCCGCCGCATCCAACATTTGTTTGCTTTCGCTGTTCCCAGCGGGATTTCCGTCAGAATCTCGCTGGGAACGGCGCATCAAACATGCCCTCATGGAACACCTGGAACACAGTGTCTCATGCATCTAGTGGGACACGTTTCACCCCTCATCCTAAAGCAGTAGTGTCCAAGACACATGGAACAAAAACCAAAAAAATTAAAAAAGAAAAGAAAAGTGCGAGACACTTGAGACAAAAAGTCGAGAACACCTGCGCACCCGATCAGCAGTGTTCAGATAGATCTATTCTACACAGTTCTGTCCATGCAATCAAACGCCACCGAAAGGTGCAACTTTAGATACCAAGGAATGGAAAAACATGGCTTTCTACTGATGGGCTTCAGGGGCAACCTGCGTACCTCTCCTGAGTCATCATCCCCATATTCATGAAAACTTTTCCATGGAACTCTCTTTGAAATCATGGCACTTGGAAATTTTCATGAGAAGCATGCTTCAAGAGATGCAAAGATCGTTCCTTTCACGGTCAAAACAAACTCGTTTAGCATCTTAAAGGATAAGAGCTTAAAGTTCATTTTTTAAGGGAAGAAAATGTGATTATGGTTCTCCCACTGGCTTGAGGAATTGGAATGAGGGCATGAATGAAAAGTGATGTATGTTGCCGCTTATGAATCACACAAATCGGGACATGATGAGCTTTAACTTGGGCGAATTATTATTGCCATCTAATTTGGTCTTAAGGGACACAAGCTTTGATGATGGCATTACGATACAGTGCTTTGTTTATGCCTTTGGCGTTGGTAAGACGTCCTCATGTTTATATGTGAATCAATCAGATCACAAGACAGATATAACATAAAAAGCCAACCAAATCACAAGACCAGAATCGTTACGTAGAAAACCCTTATAACCAAAGGAAAAAGCCAGGTGTGTACCTATAAAAATTTTCTTGATAATATAATATTGGATATCTTCTCCAGAAAAAAAATATTAATACAAGAGCTTGTCTCCAGCCGATTCCACGTAACTTGACATGGACCAGTTATACAAAATTCAAGATGCTTTGAAAAACCACGAAATGAAGGTCTATTTGTGAGAAATTTTCCATACGATTTGAACGTGGCAGCAATTCTATATGCCAAGTACCAACGGGTGCTCCGCGTGATTGGTAGGAGCTGTCAGTGCACGGCCCCTTGTGGTGGGACGTTGCAGGTTCAAAACCCAATGGGACCGGTGGGTGCCTGCCTAACCTCAGCTTGCCTTTCAAAACACAAAAACAAATTCTATATGCCAAGTGCTGTGTATGCCAACCGATTACGTATTATTTAGCAGGTTAAAACCTTTATTGGGCTGTTGGTAAAAAAAAATAAAATGAACAGCCCAAGTCACAACACTCATCATCCAAGAAACCTTGATAGTGTTGGTTGAATATAAAATAAACATTTTATGCAGCCACAAAACTCAAATCAAGGCTCCACCAACGCGGGTGCTCTGCCCTAAAATTTAACTTACGACAGTGAGTTTAGCATTTTGAGTACTCTCGCAGATGCTTGATCCAAAAGACATGACTATTTATTAAAAGAATATGTGATTTTCCTACATTCTGCATCAAAAGGACCGGAAGGAAGCTATATAACCCCATCAATCGCCTGATGTATATAATACTTGCTACCCCGTAACAAGTTTGAACTCAAAAACCAGTAGTTTAAACTTGCTCATGTTTCAATTGTTGGGTAACCTGCCCCAATGCCTGCATGTTGGTAACCACCACCATTTAAAGAGTTGAGTGGTGATGGCTGCTCTCCAGAGTGAGAGGACTTTCGAGGTCTTGGATTCTTAGGTGATGATGCGTATGTAGATGAACTGAAGTCACCATTTGAAATTGAATAGAAAGAAGGAAGCCCTTGTATCCTCGGCAAACCGGTTGTCGCATCCATGGCAGAAGTTGGACCTTTAGGAATCATTTCAGCTTCCAGTGGTAATTCATCCAATGTCTGACAACCAACAATCAGATGAAAACAGAATACCAAATGGTTTCAAACAGAAATTGAGGAATAATGAACCAATCTATAAACAGAGATCTTTTTTTTTTTGAAAGGCAAGCTGGGGTTAGGCAGACCCCTACCAGATAACTCTTAAGCCCCATGTGGCAGAGAGATTCGAACTTGGGCCTTCAGCTTGGCACAGGACCTCGCTTACCACATGGGATACCACCTTGGTAGTATAGACAGAGATCTTGTACAAACAATACAATCAAACTGAAGCCAACTCACCCAAACAGCTTGTTGCAAAACATGGAGCATCTCCCGGCATTGTTTTCTTTTGGTTGCTACCTCCTCACGCTCTTGTAGCATTTCTTCAAATAGGTTTTCCCTAATTAATACAAGGAACACCGTTAGCATGGAGGGGAGCCATCGCTCAATGATAAGGTATCTGTGGTCCCTTTTCGTTTACACAGCTTATATATGAATGTCCATGCACAATGAGGTTTTCTCACTCCATGATACGTGCATGTGCATGTTTAGAAGTTCTTATGCATGTATTTTAGTAGCATGTCTGGTGTAATGTAAAGCAGTTTCAACAATGTGAAGTGAGAATTTCTGTAACAGATCCAAATTTGAGGCAAAGGCTCAAACACATAATGAAAGAAATTATGTGAAAACAAACAGGCAATAGTACAAGACAATGTGACTTTATATTTTGAAATGTAGAATATTAATAAGAAATAAGCAAAAAATGACCAAATTTGCATTGATGACTTAAAAGATGCCAGTTCCCAACTGCACAGATCCAAATCAGACACTTGGAAAGCTGAATTGACTTAAGAGGTGTGACTCTTAAACCCATGTTTTTCATGTATACGCATTTAAAATTTACAGCAAACACATTCAGAACTTGCAGAAATGATAATAAGCAGGATTATCATACGATAAAAAATGAGGAAATTAATTTCAGCGGAACAAAACAGCTCCTGTCAACAAACCATGGTACAGAGAGAAATATTACCTGTACAATTTCTGTATGAGAACACTGTGCAGGTCCCTTTTTGCATGGTTAACCTATGAGACAAACAATGCATTCTTTAAGAAAATTTTCAGTGGAAGCTATATGTGACAGACTGGACTAAAATAGTACACAGAAAACAGACAAACTATGCCTGGAATCAGCAGACCATCAAACAAGTTCTTACCAGAAAGTGCATGATGGCTTTTGGAACCAGATCTTGAATGTTTTTCCTAACAATGTCATAATAAGATTTCAATAGCAATTTTGTGACAGCTGTCTCAATGGACTCATGCTCGGTCTCTGCCTCCGAAGCCCTTAATACCAGAGGTGGCTGCAAATAGATAGCAAACCATAACAATAAGACCACATATAAACATCAATGGACCGACAATTATCCATGCATTAACTGTATACTATTGTTACCTCTTTCAATTGGATCATGGATAACATATTTTCCATGCTGGAAGCATCATGATAAGATTTGTTCACATAGCTTTCTTTTGCGGTTGTCCGGTGATCACTCCCTCCAAATATTGATGAAATGCCCCATGTTGAACTAGAAGAAGTACCTGCCAAATTAGACTAATATTCAGAATTGGCTTTATATTCTTATCAGATTTCGTAGCTCAAGCACCAAATGCCAAACTAAGCACCTTAGTTGCAACATAGAAAACTAGAGTTTCCAAAACAGTAAAACGTTAAATGCAACATTCTTTTAGTAGTGCAGTTTTCTTTTTCACAGGGAATGAAAGGTTACCATAAACCAAATTCCTCATCATGATTATCTACAAAGTCCATAATCTTATGCAAAAAGACAATGCATTCAAAATTTTGGTGTACGTCAGCATTACCAGCAGAACCAGGTCTCTCATTGTTTGTAATTGGTCGAATTCCCTGCAATCAACCAACAAAATCCACGATAATAAGAATCTCAATTGATTCAAGACACACAATTTACATGTAAGAATTCCAGTACTTGAATTGCCCAATTTATCATTGCCAGCCACTAAATAATCTTATCATAATTTAACAATGGTGTACACAAGCACTCCCTCTCATGCCCCTATACCCATGTCCCGGTGACAAAGCCTCTAAATATTAGTGTCATCCAATTTACTCCAAGAGAGTTTGTATGTGTGTATACGCGCGCAAGCGTGTGTATACACATGCTGGTGTGTGTATGTGATGGATTAATGTAATCCCTATATCAGCCAATCAATAAAAGGATAAATATCCAATAAGAGTCAAAAACAAAAATAGTATGGTCAAGGATAGCCTTTGATTTGACCTTTACATTTTTGACATCACCCTAAGTGATGATCACATCTAAAAGTGGACTGGCACAGTGAGACAGTCAAATGGGTGTCGGAGACATCTTTGGCTGTCTCATGTTCTTTGTCATGTCAGTCTGTCTAATCCATAGCTGGAAAACCCGTTGAGCCGACTCGGGAATCGCCCAAGTCGACCCGGATCAGATCCCAACTGGGTAACCGATTCAGGACCATCGATCCACATGCCTCTTATGTGTGTTTTGTGATGCATTGCATTTTGTGATTTTAATGCATAATGCCCATAAAAGAATAATTGTTATAAAGAATCATACATTTTTAAATCATAAATATTAACAATTATATATAGTTGAATACTTATATAGCTTAGTCATTGATGTCATGTGCTAAATTTAATGATTATACAATATGGACTTTGATTTTTTCCATATCTTAACACTAGAAAATGCAGTCCTAACTCGTCCGAGTCACCGAGTCAACCCGCTGACTTGCGAGTCAAGGGTTGGGCGATCCGAATACGAGTCACAAGTTTGCCAACTATGGTCTTATCAACACTAATACATAGACCAAGTTGATGTACCCTGGTAACATGGTTTCAATCCTGAAAGTCATCTGAGAAGGAAACTTCCAAATTGACATTCAAAATTCGAAGATGAACCCAATTGATATGGTAAAAACCAAAATTTAGAAGGATGTCAATCAGATGGCACCAGAGAAGCAACAAATCATGAATGTAACAGTTGCCACCTGCTCTTGAACAACTCCATTTGCAACAGATCTAGCTAGAATGGCCCGAGATTTCTGACTCTTTTCTGACATAATCAACCTTTCAGAATCAACAAATTCCTGGACATGCACTAAAAATTCTCAGGATCCTGTAATATTCATTTGTAGCACATCAAAACAACATTGCAAAGACAAGTACAACATAAAGAAGACCTTTGGTTTCAGAGTGGTAGACAGCCTCGGAGTTCTCAGCTGCTGTACTGCAACTTCCACCGCCTTACTTCCACCAATAAAATTGTGGTGTGAAGTATTTATGTAATCCATCTGTGAATTGAACCACTCGTTAGATCCTTAAGAATTTGCAATTGTGTGTCAATAATATCTAAAAGAGAGAGAGCCTTTGTTTCAGATAAACATATCTGCAACAATGTTCCATTAACTTGATCTTTGACACTTGATGACAATGAACATTCAATATTCTTAAGGGTAGAAAAATAAATTACTGTTGAGCATAAAAAAAAGACCAGTTTTTATGCAATGTTGCTGCAGGTTAGGCATGCAGCTCCCTATTTGACAACCATCCAGAGAGACATTTCTCGAGATGAGTTCAGCATTCATCTCAAGAAATGTTGAGATGGGTGGTCAGCGTAAGTGGAGCTCATGACCAGCATGCAGTGCCACAGCATAAAAAGTGGCCTCAAAGAAAAAAAACATAGATACATCTTAAAGGGCGCAACATGGTAATATTTCTATGCTCAACATCAACCACAAGATTAAACTAAAGATGGTAGAGAAATGGTGATATTTTATTTAAAAGTGACAAAAATTGAGGTGCAATTTGAAAACTGTCAAAACTTTGGTAGGTTAAGTTCAGTGGGTTTTTGAAAATTATCCTATAAGATATATCTATATACAGACAATAATTCGTCCTCACCTACAGATCAGTCGACACTTTTAACAAATCTTACAAACAGAGGCTCTTAATTTCGTAATTGTTGTTTCTTAATTCCAAATGCACTCTTTGAAAGAACAAAACAAGTCTAACATTAAGTTAGTGTTTGAGCCTCAAAATTTATCCCCGTCAAAATTGAAATACCTAATTGCTATGTCACATAGGCGCGGATGCGGATGCGGTGATGCGGCACTTTAAAAAAACTTGGGTGCGAGGAGTGTGTGTGTATATATATATATATTTTAACAGTTTTAAGTTAACACTACATGTATGTGTGTGCATTTATGTATTTATATATATAATATAGACAAAAATGGACTTGATTAAGGTTAACTAAATCCACTTTTGGATAGAAATGGACCTAGTGTGGTGGACTTCACCTAACACAAAGGAAGTTGTGTCCAAGTGTCGCACCCACCTGGGTGCGGGTGTGACGCGGGTGCGGTGCCCTATTAGAAGAGTCCGTGTAACATAGCCTAATTGTTTGAATCTTTATTGCTAAGTCTATAAATTACACGTCCCCCTTATTGAATAATAAGGGCTGACTTTGATTCTAACCCCATCTCTGTTAAAATACAGTATGCGTATGGATCTGGATCTAGATCCATACGCACATTAAATAACACATGCACAATGTTGTTTCATTAATGGCATTTCTGTAATATCGTCTATTGTATATTTGCTTTTACTTTTTAAGGATTAGGGCTCGGTGGTCGTGCATGCTTGAGCCGCCCCAGCCATTCTACATCTCTCTCTCTCTCCCTCTCTCTCTCTCTGCTTTCTGTTTTCTGTGCAGATTGGACTGCGGTAGAGTCTTCTCAAGACATCTTATATGGTATCAGAGCTTGAGGTTGCAGAACCCTACCAGAGAATCGTTTTAACAAGATCTTCGTTTCCTGTTGTATCTTTTAAATCTAAATCCCTGTCGGTAAAGTTTCTGGCCGTCTTTTCCTTCGATTCAAAGCATCACGCACAACCCTCGATATTCTTTTCTTAACCCTCTGTCGTAAGTTCCCTTAATTCTTTTCCTTTTGTTGTACGTCATCCTTTCTCGATTCTGTTTTCTTTAACTTATCGTTATGTCTTTTGTCCCTAAGTCAATAAGTGTATCAGATAATCAATATTGTTGCTCTATTCTACGTTTCTTTTCTCTTTTCCTTGACGTCATTGGTATCAGGTTGTGATTTCCCTTTTAATCTATAACTTACACGAGTCTAAATCATTTCCTTTTATATATTGTTGAACGTCAGTCACTGTTATATCATTCCTGAACTTGTATTTCTGTGCGTTTCAATTAGCAGTAAAACCAGTTTTGTGCTTATCTGCGCAACATCTATAGGCAGCCTATAACTGTTTAGATTCCAAAAAAAAAAAAAGTCGTTTCTTCCCTTCCGACCTGTTTGCTTATTCGTTGTTTCATCGACATGGATTTTTTTTGTCATCGGGTCCCTCTGCAAATTTCTTAAATCAACTTGTTACAGAAAAACTTACTCATTTTAATTTCTTGACATGGAAGAGACAAATACTTCCGTTTATACAAAGTCAGAATCTCGATGAACATCTGGATGGTTATGTTCCTGTACCATCACGGCTTATTTTGCATGAAACCAATGATGAGAAGGGTGACATCATTACCAAATCTATTAAAAATCCAGAGTATATAGCTTGGAGAAGGTGGGATCAATCTTGGGTTGCTTATATTATGTCAACACTCTCTCAAGAAGTGTTGGCGACTCTTTCAGATGATTGCACTGCAGCAGAACTATGGAGTAAGCTCTCTCAGACATACTCTCAGATATCTAAAACTCGGGTTATGTACTTGAAAAATGAGTTCCAGAGTTTGAAGAAAGGCTCAATGACAGTTATGGAATACATAGGCCGCATGAAGAGTATCACTGACCAATTCTCTGTTATTGGAAGTGCTATTTCAGATAAAGTACAACAAGTTCTTAATGGATTGGGCCCTGATTTTGACATGTTTACCATAGCTTTATCATGTCTTCCCCACTTGCCCAACTTTAACGATCTTCAGGCAAGACTTCTTCAACATGAGATGATTATGAAACAAAGGGCGGATGGAAATGAATCAGCCCGTTCTCACTCAGTTTTGGCCATGAACACTTCTGCTGGCTTTGGACGAAGATATGACAGCAATCAAGGAGGCAGGAGCCGAGGACGTTTTGGGCAGGGAGGACGTGGTATTTTGCCTACACCTAATAGTACAGGTGTCTTTAATGCAGGGAATCAGAGGAGAGTGTCTACTTGCTTCTTATGTAACAAACGAGGACATGTGAAAACCGATTGCTGGTTTAATTTGCAGAACAAAGAAAAAATAAACAAAATTGAAAATAAGCTAGCTACGATTATGGACTCGAAAGCACCATCTACAGACGTGCAACAACTTTTACTATCTGCATTGTCACAAATGACGATCAAGCAAAATGAACAAGGAGAATGGTATGTTGATTCTGGTGCTGCCACACATGACACGGGTAATGCGGGTAAGTTATCTTACTTATTGTCTTATCTTGAAAAAGGTAGTATAGTTACGGGAGATGAAACTTATCACTCCATCAGTCATATCGGCAATGCACATATTCCTCTGTCAAAGTCCTCACTTCACTTGTCCAATGTCCTTCTTGCTCCTAATATTAAAAAGAACATTGTCTCTGTAGCTAAACTTGTTGACAATATGAATTCTTCAGTCAAATTTACTCTCTCCTCTGGTTATGTTAAGGATCTTCGAACGAAGGAGACGTTCGCTAAGGGGGAGCGACGAGGAAACATGTACGTCTACAACGAGATTCCCTCAGTTCCAATTCTCCAGTTGGAGTCGTCTAAACATTCTTCAATATCTTCGCCTTCAGAGTCTTTGTCTTTTCGTCCATTAGAAATTTTTGATTCATCTCATTGTAATAAGCCAGATATCTGGCACAGTCACTTAGGACATTGTAGTCGGGGTTTCATTGAAAAACTTGTATTTGATGGTCTTGTTCCAAAGTCTAGTTTATGTTCCTTTTTAGAGAATAAAACATGTTCATCTTGTGCACTCTGCAAAAGCCATGTTCTTTCTTTTCATGTTATTAATAAAAGAGCTTCAAAGTCATTTGAAATTGTTTCTTCCGATGTTTGGGGACCTCCTCCTATTTCTTCTCTCTCTGGCAGTCGTTACTATGTTATATTTATTGATTCTTATTCTCGCTATACTTGGATATATTTCTTGAAACATAAGCATGAAGTTTTCCGAATATTTCGGGAATTCCATTCGATGATCAACACAAAGTTTTCCTGTAATATTGTGCATTTACAATGTGATGGTGGAGGAGAGTATTCATCGAATGAGTTTATTGCTTTTCTTCGAGATAAAGGCATAAGTCGACAAGTTTTTTGCCCCCATACCCCTCAACAAAATGGGGTTGCAGGAAGGAAACACCGGCATATTGTCGAAAGTGTGATGATCATGTTACATGACAGCAATGTGCCCATTGGTCTTTGGACAGAAGTTTTTCACACATCTGTTCATGTCATAAATCGTCTTCCTATGGCACTTCTGGATCAGAAGTCTCCTTATTATACTTTATTTGGGCAACATCCCTCTTATGATGAGTTGCGTGTTTTTGGTTGTGTATGTTATGTACATTGATTCATCTTTGCGAAATAAGTTTCAGGACAAGGCCGCTAAGTGTCGATTTGTTGGGTATGCGGATGAATACAAAGGCTATTGATGCTATGACTCTACCGTAAAACGTATTAGGACCTCTCGGAATGTTGTTTTTGATGAACAAAATTTTCAGATCAATGACTCTGAACTGTTGTCGTCTCGAGCAGTAGAGGTGTATGATCCATGGATGAGCGCAACCCTTTTTGCCAATACAGGAAAGACATGTTAGGCGCCTTGTCCTTCCTTCGACTTGAATAGGGAGTTGCGTAACACACAGATCCATGTCGAGCCATCATTCGTTGAGCCACCTCCAGTTAAACGCTTTTTTGGACAGGTCTACACTAGAAGGGACAGAAATACAGGGTCGAGAGATGTGGAAATCGTTTCTAGTCATCCGACTCAAAGGCCGTCACGCATCAGGCACCCTATTCAGCGATGGGTGAGTTATGAGACCTTTTCTCTTGATTTTTAGTTGTTTATGTCTCAACTCACAAAACAGAATGAACCCACTTGTTTTAATCAAGCTCTTCAATCCCGTCATTGGATTGAGGCTATGAATGAAGAAATGGAAGTTCTTCATGAGTGCCAGACTTGGGAAATAGTACCTCAGCCAGAAGGAAAGAATGTAGTTGGCTCAAAATCTATGTCACACGGACTCGGCTCCAAGGTCGCCGCACCCGCGTCGACACGCACCGACACGGGTGCGGCTCGGACTCGGTCAACCCGACCCTGGGTGTGGTCAACGCACCCAGGGTCATTTTGATCAATTTTTTGGAAATTTTTTTTTTTTTGAAATTTTTTTTTTTTTTATTTTCTGGGCTACAGCTGTAAGGAAAAAAACCCATCACAACTAAAAAACCTGTACACTTTCAAGTTTTAAGTACAAAATGGGCACAACTCAAGTTTTTGTGGTTTTTTCCTGTACGAAGAAAGTGAATTATTACCGTGTATGAAGAAAGTGCCCAAAAGTGAATTATTCTTGTATGAAGAAAGTGTACAGAATGCCTTCACAACTCATCACCTGTCCCCTATGTCACACGGACTCGGCTCCAAGGTCGCCGCACCCGCGTCGACACGCACCGACACGGGTGCGGCTCGAACTCGGTCAACCCGACCCTGGGTGTGGTCAACGCACCCAGGGTCATTTTGGTCCATTTTTTGGAAAAAAAAATTTTTTGAATTTTTTTTTTTAAATTTTATGGGCTACAGCTGTAAGGAAAAAAACCCATCACAACTAAAAAACATGTACACTTTCATGTTTTAAGTACAGAATGGGCACAACTCAAGTTTTTGTGGTTTTTTCCTGTATGAAGAAAGTGAATTATTACAGTGTATGAAGAAAGTGCCCAAAAGTGAATTATTCCTGTATGAAGAAAGTGTACAGAATGCCTTCACAACTCATCACCTGTCCCCTAATGGGCACAACTTTGACCGAGTCTTATATATATATATATATATATATATATATATATATATATATATATATATATATATATATATATATATATATATATATATATATATATATTTTTTTTTTAATATATATATAGCCGAGTCCCCGTGTCCAAAATTTTTGAAATTGCGCCGCACCCGCACCCGCACCCGCACCCATGTGACATAGCCTGTCCCCTAATGGGCACAACTTTGACCGAGTCTTATATATATATATATATATATATATATATATATATATATATATATATATATATATATGTTTTTTTTTTTTAATATATATATAGCCGAGTCCCCGTGTCCAAAATTTTTGAAATTGCGCCGCACCCGTGTCGCACCCGCACCCGCACCCGCACCCATGTGACATAGCTCAAAATGGGTTTATAAGACAAAATATAAGCTCGAAGGAAGTATTGACAGATATAAGGCACGACTTGTTGCTCGGGGATTCACGTAACAATATGGTGAAGATTACGATGAAACTTTTAGTCCGGTTGTCAAAATGGGCACAATTCGTGTCATCATATCCTTAGCAGTCGACCGAGGATGGAAGCTTAGTCAGATTGCATTCTTGCATGGGGCTCTAAAGGAGGAAGTATATATGGAGCAACCTCCTGGGTATGCCGAGAAGGATCCTACTGCCTGAGTGTGCAAGCTAAGGAAATCTCTATATGGGTTAAAACAGGCGTCTCGTTCTTGGTTTGAAAGTTTCTCTATGCAAATTCAAGGCTACGGCTTTAGAAGATGCTCTCTGGACCACTCGCTCTTTATTTACCAGGAGACAGACATAGTTACACTTCTTATATATGTTTATGATATTGTGATCACGGGGAGCTCAGATAATCATGTGCAAGAAATGAAGCGGTTTTTGATGAAAACTTTCAAAATGAAATATTCAGGGGAGTTGAGATACTTCCTTGGTGTAGAGGTTGACAGACAAGAAAACACATTGACACTCATGCAACAGAAGTGCATTCTTGATCTTCTGGAAAGAGCCGGGATGACGAATTGCAAACTTGTCAACACTCAGAGTGTACTACATCAAAGGCTGAGCTCTGAAGATGGTCACCTTTGTATCAATCCTACAACGTATAGAAGTCTCGTAGGGATGCTGCAGTATTTGACTTTTACCCGACCTGATATAGTTTATGTTGTCAATCAGGTATCTCAGTTTATGCATGCTCCAACGAAAGGTCATATGGAAGTTGTAAAGTGTATTCTACGCTATTTGAAAGGAACTATAGGAGACAGACTTGTTTACTGCAAAAACGATAACCTACATACAGGACATGAACTCATCACTTATACAGACGCAGATTGGGCAGGGGATCCAGATGAGAGACGATCTGTCTCTGGATACTATGTATACATTGGACACAATTTAGTGTCTTGGAGCAGTAAAAAACAAAAGGCAGTGGCACGATCGAGTACAGAGGCAGAATACAGGTCGATGGCCGCAGGCACGACAGAAGTTACATGGATTAGACACTTATTGAGTGACCTTGGGGAGACAATTATTCCATCATTTATCCTATGCGACAATCAAAGCGCAATCAATATTGCATGCAACCTTATTCAGCATAGCAGAACGAAGCATATTGAGATTGATCAACATTTTATACGGCAGAAAGTTGAGATGAAAGAGATAGAACTACGTCATGTTCGAACAGAAGATCAAGTGACAGACTTGTTTACCAAGGGGTTAACAGGACGTCAATTTTGGCTATTGAAGAGCAAGTTGTACATGCTCCAAAACCACATACAACTTGAGGGAGGGTGTTAAAATACAGTATGCGTATGGATCTGGATCCAGATCCATACGCACGTTAAATAACACACGCACAATGTTGTTTCATTAATGGCATTTCTGTAATGTCATCTATTGTATATTTGCTTTTACTTTTTAAGGAGTAGGGCTCGGTGGCCGTGCGTGCTTGAGCCGCCCCAGCCTCTCTCTCTCTCTCTCTCTCTCTCTCTCTCTCTCTCTCTCTCTCTCTCTCTCTCTCTCTCTCTGCTTTCTATGCAGATTGGACTGCGGTAGAGTCTTCTCAAGACATCTTATAATCTCCTGGTAGCATTCGTATAAAAGTCAGCCATATCCGCCGTCAAACATAACCAAGAATCAGGTCTTCGTTATCTAAGGGTATGTTTGATGGTTTGTCCAGGATTGGACAAAATGAACAAAAAAGACAGAACAGAACATGGTTTTATTCGTTCTGTAACAACTGTATTAAGTCCAACGTTTGTTTGGACCGTACTCAGATGCTATGTTCCAAATGTCTGTTGTTTGATGACGATTTGCGGACAACTTGGACTGACATGGATTATGGGTTGGATTATTTCGTTTTGAATCGTATTGACCCGATCCACACACCATTTTACATGTTTTAACAAGTTTATTATGGAGTTTTTCCTCAAATATGGATCTAGAATTGGATCCAAATACCAAAAAATAAAAAAATAAATTAACTATAAAAAACAAATTAACACTCACGAAATTTAGTATAAAAATCAAATCTCGAACATTGTTGAAATTCATCTTCTTTGAAAAACCCCACTACCATCTTATCACACACAAACACTCCCATGAAATAGCATATGCTTATATAAAATGGCCATGAAGAAAAGAGGAAAAAAAAAACTTTTTGTGGTCATTTGCAACGAAAATCACAAGGAAATTGATAACAAAGATGAGAGGGAGCATTAAGAATACAACGAATGAAGAGATAGAGCAGCAAAACAAATAAAGGCAAAGATACGTGGTGATTTTGAAAGAGAGGAAAAAACTTTTGAGATAAAAACCAGAACATAATCATCGGATAATGGAGAAACAGGTTCTATTTAACATTGAAGAAAATGAAGGAAAAATGGTTCTACAAAACGCTAATTTTACTCTTCCAATTAATTAATCCCCATATTCAAGACGAAAGGCACGAGATTCCCAACAAGATATAGATAAAATCGATCAGAACAAATCCGGTCTAAAACAGACTAGCAACAATCGGTGACGATCGAGTCTTTTTTTCGACGTAGGGTCGACGACGATCTTGTTCCTGCATTTCGATCATAGTAGGGTTGACAAAAAGAGAAAGAAGAGGCATCATCCTTGTCAAATTCGTCAACCGGTGGCTCTTCGTCCCTCCTGGTGCCTCCCTCAACCCATCTCCGCCACCCGGCCGCAGCAGCAGCACCCATCTCCGTAGCAACACCACCCATCTCCAACACCTCCCTCAACCCATCTTCGCTGCACAGGAGAGAGAGAGAGAGACACACACATCGACGGGTGCATTTTTTTAATGGTACCCCCCGTCTTGTTCTTTTCGTAACAATGGGGGGTGGAACCAAAAAAATGCTATTTTTTGGATTCGGCGGACGGCGCTCCGCGCTTCTGTTGTGTCTCATGTTTGTTACAAAAGCCGTGATATTTAGGCTTTTCATCCCACACGACGCGCAGGACGTGGCATCAAACATGTCGTAAACAAACCCAGACCATGAGAAGTGCTTTAATAATTGAACCTTTATGGATCAATTTTTGTTCTTTCATTCTAGGTAACCTCCTTGAAGCATCAACTAATGGACGTGGAGTGATATTAGACAACCTCTTTCTCTCTCTCTTTGTGTGTCTATATATATATATATATATAGTGTTACATAAACAAGTGGTTTTAAGACAACATATGCCCTTAAAAGTGACCTTTCCTTAATTTTTGTGTTGGTTTTTTTTGTCATTTCCTTGACCATTCTGTTCTTCTTGGAAACCCCACAAACCCTTCCCCTATGTCACATAGGTGCAGGTACGGGTGCGACACGGGTGCGGAGCAATTTCAAAAAATTTGGACACAGGGACACGGCTATATATATATATATATATATAACAATAATAAGACTCAATCAAAGTTGTGCCCATTAGGGGACATGACTATATATATATATATATAAAGATCATTTTTTTAGTTTTTATACGTCTTTTGCCCTAAAAAATGGACAAAATAGACTCGGTCAAAGTTGACCGAGTCCAGAATATGGATGGACTCAGCCCCGATGCGTTGATCGAGTCCTACACTTGGTTGACCATGTCCGAAGCCGCACCCGTGTCGGGGCGTGTCGATGCGGGTGCGTCGACCTTATAGCCGAGCCCGTGTGACTTAGCCCTTCCCTCATTTCTCTACTATTCACCTACCGGTTGCCTGTCGATCCCCTATCCATCGGAAATCACTGAAATCTGCCATAACCTCAACATTCATGGCCAGAATTACTCTCTCTAACCCATAAGGCCAGCACTGTGGCAGAGAGCATGTGCTTTCAAGATGCAAAAACGAAGATGAAAAGCCACCTGAGAGACAATTTCATGGACTTCATTGACCCAGTCTGCCATAACACACTCACCAAATAGAAGCTCATCTTTTGTTGCTACTTGTGAATCAAATAGAAGACAGCTTTTAAGGTATAGTTCTTCATTGATATTGAAGAAGAAACACAATATAAATGATCTATTCTATTCTTTAGATGCACACTAAAATCTCATCCACAAATTAATGGAATCCCAGCAAGCACGTAAGTTGTCATTTTATGAAGAGTGGGATTTCCACCATCATTTTCAATCCAACATTCCATTCTTCTCTTTAAGACCCAGAAAAGATGAAAGAGATAAGTACAGTGTGTCAGATATTGACAGCACCAGATGGCATGATTTCCAGCAAGTTCCGGTGGGCAACTAATGGGTAAACCGAGCAGAGGTTAGAGTTCCTGTAGAGCATTTTTAAGTAAGGATAGAATGGTCATTTTGTGTTAAATTAACTAACAGAGCATTGACAAAGAAAACAATGTAAAAATTAGAAAAAGGCTACTTTGAAGGGTATATTCTGTCCTAAAATCATTTGTGCATTGTAACACTTCCCCATATATATATATATATATATATATATATATATATATATATATATATATATATATATATATATATATATATATATATATATATATATATATATATAAAACTGAACCACCATAACTCATGGTGGTATATAATTGATTCACATATACACATATATATATATAACTGAACCACCATAATTTACGGTGGTATACAATTGATTCATATAAATATGATAAAAGCAAAAACAAATCTTTGGATTATGTTTAGCATGTCCTATTTGCAATTATCATATGTTGAAGCTGGTTTGACATAAGGTTTTGAGCTATTTTTAAACAACATCGTTATCATCATGAATTGTGAGCCTTCAATTTTTCACCATCTCATAAATTGAATCTTACGGTATATTAACTATGAAAAAACTTGCTGATATAGTAATCCATGAGGCTCTGCTCATATGGTTGGAGGGGATTGTGAAAATCCCATATGCTGGGAAGTCATGACTGTAATGAAATGGTGATCTTCCACGAATGCACTTGGATCACTCAAAAGGAAGTGTCTAAAAGACACTTTAAGCAAAGCCCACAAAAGGGTAAAAATGGAAAAACACATAAATAACACACTTTTATTTATGTAAGAAAATGCTTAAAAAGCATTACAAGAAGTGGTTTTACAAGAGGGGGCTGAACCCCTATTTATACAAGAGCAATGGGGAGCTCTCCCTTCTAGTCGTTGGACTAGTTCCAACGACTAGATTGCTTGGTCAAGTTCCTGCTGAAACTTGACCAAAGCTCATTATCTAGTTCAAAGTAAACTAGATAATGTAAATAACATAACAAAATAAAAAAATAAAAATAAAAATAGAAAAATATATATACAATATAATAATAATAATAATAATAATAATATATCATATTGTTATTATTATATTATGTATATGTTGCATTTTAACACTCCTCAAACTTACGGTACAATGAGCGAAAGTTTGTCTAAAAGGAAGTGGAATCTGGGAGTTGCAAGAGGTTTGGTGAAGAAATCTGCTAATTGGTATTCTGATGTAACATATGGCAGATCAATGGTGCCATGCAAGTACTCCTCTCTGACATAGTGGCAATTCATCTCTATGTGTTTGGTGCGTTCATGAAAAGTCTTGTTGCTTGTGATGTAGATTGCACTTTTATTGTCACAACACATGTGTGAGGCTTGTGTTGCTTCAGCTCCCATATCAGCTAGCAGTCATCTGAGTCAAACAACTTCCATTGCGGTGGTTGTCATGGCTCTATATTAAACTTCAGTAGAGGAAAGAGAAACTTGATGTTGCTTCTTGCACCTCCACGATATGAGAAATTCACCTAAAAACATACAGAAACCATTGGTTGAGTGCCTATTATTAGGATCACCTCCCCAGTCAGCATCAGTATAAGCAATTAAATCTAAAAATGATGATGCAGACAAGAAGAGTTATCGTGAGAGGGAACTCTTTAAATATCTTATAATACGTAAAACTGCTCCCATGTGAACAGAGGTGGGAGCATACTGAAATTGGCTAGTTGTGTATACAGCATGTGCGATGTTTGGTCGAGTGATGGAAAGGTAGGAAAGTGCTCCAATAAGTTGTCTAAATGGAGTAGGATCCTCAAGTCGTTCTTCATCATCAATTTTCATTTTAACATTAACTACTTCTGGAGTATCTACTTTCTTATCATCTGTAATGTCAGACCTCCAAACAATATCAAAGGCAAATTTAGATTGAGATATCAAATACCCTCTAGGGAAATAAGCAACTTTTATTCCTAGGAAATATCGTATTAGTCCTAGGTCAGACATCTCAAAATGAGTTTTAAGAAGAGTTTTGATATTGACAACTCCTTGTTTGTCACCTCCAGTGATGATCATATCATTCACATAAAGAAGAAGAATGATGATACCTGCATCAGATTGCTTAATAAACAAGGCAGTGTTAGTCAAACAAGAACGAAAACCAATATCAGTCATAACATGACTAAATCTGTCATACCAGGCTTTTGGTGTCTGTTTGAGACCTTAAAGAGCTTTCCTAAGACAAAGAATTTTACCCTTAGGAAGACTGATACCCGGCGGAGCTTCCATGTACACTTCTTCAACAAGACTCCCATTTATAAAAACATTTTTGGCGTCCATTTGAAATATAGGCCATTTTTTATAGAAGCTAAAGCAATTAAAGTTCGAACAAAGGTTTCTTCGTAGTCAATGCCATACTCTTGAGCATAGCCTTTGGCCACGAGTCGTGCCTTATACCTTTCGAGGGTCCCATCACTTTTGATTTTGATTTTATAGACCTATCTCCAGCCTATAGGTTTCTTTCCAAGAGGCAAGTCTTGGATAAACCAAGTGTTGGCCTTCTCTAATGCATCTAACTCTATTTTCATAGCTTCAATCCATTCTTCATGATTTTTGGATTCAAAGTATAAGGAAGGTTCAACATAGGATTGAATTAATGTAAGGGCTGCCCTATACGAGGGTGAAAAAAGATTCATAAGAGACAAATTTTCCAGGAGGTCTAGAGATTCTAGAAGTCCTGCAAGGAGGAGCTTCAAAAAATCTTTCTAACGCACATGAAGGACGTTGCTCTCTAATTCTTTGTCTTGAATACTGTAAGCTAACAACCCTATTGGTTTGGTCTTTACTATTATTTTCATAGATAGTAGGACTTTGATCATTGTCAGAGTTACATTCAACATCCTCTTCACTGGATTTTGAAGTTAAATCAATTAAAAAGGAATATTCAGTAATATCCTTGGATTTTTCACTTTCAAAAAAAAAATCTTTTTCAAGAAAGGTCACATTTCTTGACACATATAATTTACCATTTTGAAGATCATAGCATCTGTACCCTTTTTTATTTTCAACATATCCTAAAAAATCACATGGGATTGCACGAGGAGAGAATTTATTGTTCTTGTTTGTAAATACAAAACATTTGCAACCAAACACTCTTAGTCTGGAGTAATCTGGAGCTACAGCATAAAGTTTTTCAATCGGGGATATGTTTTCTAAAGAAGAAGATGGCATTCTATTTATGATATAAGTGGCAGTTAGAGATGCTTCAACCCAAAACCCCTTAGGCACTTGACTTGTGATTAGCAAAGTCTAAGTGGTCTCCATAATGTGACGATGTTTGCGTTCTACCAGACCATTTTGTTGAAGGGTATTTGGGCAAGATCGTTGATGAATAATGTCGTATGAATTAAGATAGTTTTAAAATTCTCCAAACATAAATTCTCCCTCTGAATCTGTGCGAAAAATGGAGATATTGTTTTGAAATTTGTTTGTAACCATTTTATGAAATATTTGAAAGTGGGAAAAAACTTTGGATTTATGTTTAAGAAAATAAATCCAAGTATGTCTAGAAAAATCATCAACAAAGATGACATAATATGCAAAACCGCCTTTAGAAATAACTGGTGCGGGTCCCCAAACATCCGAATATATTAACTCAAGGGGTTTTATAGAGACAAATGTTCTACTAGAAAACAGTAATCTTTTCATCTTACCAAGAATGCAGTTTTTACAAGCAAAATTTCCAGATTTACAAAATTTTCTCAAACTTGAAAAGAATTGGATTTTAGACATATGAGGATGGCCAAGTCTTTTGTGTCATAAGTCTGTTTTCAATTTCTGAACATTTAAACAAAAAACATTCTTTGGTAGTTCCAAAAAGTTCATGTAATATAACACTCCTTCTCTATGGACTTCCCCAATCAGCTTCCCTGACTGGGGATCCTGTATCCAGCAACAATCAGAAGAGAAGGATATATTACATCCATAATAAGAAACTTAAGAAACAGATAAGATATTTAAATTTAGTTTTGGGATATATCTAACTTCTGGAATACAAAAGGTTTTGTTTATTTCAAAACATCCAATTCCTTTGATTTCGAGAGATGTAAAGACTTTTGAAATATTTGAGTTATTTTTAAGACATTCGGATAAACATTTATAATTTGGGGTCATATGAAATGAGGCACCAAAATCTAAAAGCCAAGGAAAGTTACCTGGATCGGATACAGATGCGACTGTTGCCCCAGTTGAGGCTTTAGCGAAAGAGGATACCCCTTGGAGAAGAGGCTGAAGGATCTTCATAAGTTGAGCCATAGAAACGGGTGCATCTTGATCTTTTGGCTCGGCTTCAACTGATGCAACCTTTTTTTCATCTCTTTTCTTTAACTTTGGACATTGAGGCCTATACTGCCCCGGTTCATGACAGCGGTGACAAATAACTTTCCTTTTGTCAAACTCGCCATTTTGCCTCCCAAAATGAGGTGGCATGTAAGTGTGAGTATGATTCCCAGGCCTAAATACAACTAGGACAGTATCATCATCAGCTTTAGAGGAACTTTTTCGAAGACGATTTTCCTCCATTGTTAATTCTTCAATAGTTTCTACAATAGAAGGAACTTTCCCCCGGTAAAGGAGGGTCACTTTGGTGGACTCGAATTCCGACCTTAACCCAGTTATAAACTGGTAAAAATGTTCAGCATCGAGTTGCTTTTGGCGAAGCTCGATGTCTTCGGCACAGTGCCATTTTGGTTTCAAAAGAGATAGTTCTTCCCAGAGTTCGGACAACCCATTGTAATATTCGCGAATTGATTTATCTCCTTGGGTCTTCATTCGAACCTTCTCTTGAAGATTGCACACATGTGCAATATCTTTAAGGGAATACATATTTTTCAAATATTCTCATGCCTTATCGGCATGTTCAAACATGGCAAGATTGGAACATTTTTTAATGTCAACACTATTGATAAGCCATGACATTATTTTCGAATGTCCCATTCTCCACTCTTTCCACTTTTTTCATAGGAGGCTAGAGCCGTAATTTTCAACTCTTCTAATAATGGGACCTCTTTATCTCCCTCTTTCTTAGTAAGGGATAGTTTAGGTTCCGAATCGGAACCATCCACAATCCCCCAATAGCCTTTACCCCATATATGGTGCTTCATGATTGAAGCTCATGTTACATAATTTGTGTCGCTTAATTTCATAGGGATGATGGTGACTTTATCATTGTCATCCATCGTTTACAAGAAGAGAAAAAGGAAAAGATAGAAGAAAAGAAATGAAAAAAAAAATGAGAAGGGAAAGAGATACAATACAAAAGATGTTGAAGCCCTTCAAATGATGCGTTTTGCAGCCAATAATGAAGTGATAAAACACTTCTCTCCAAGTGACGAAACACTTTGCAAGAATAAGGTAATAACACGCCTTTTGCACAAGGGGCACGAAAACCGAGGCAGCCTTTCTCCAAGATCTAATAATCTCGTTCTGATACCATGTAATGAAATGGTGATCTTCCACGAATGCACTTGGATCACTCAAAAGGAAGTGTCTAACAGACACTTTAAGCAAAGCCCACAAAAGGGTAAAAATGGAAAAACACACATAAATAACAAACTTTTATTTATGTAAGAAAATGCTTAAAAAGCATTACAAGAAGTGGTTTTACAAGAGAGGGTTGAACCCCTATTTATACAAGAGCAATGGGGAGATCTCATAAGGAGCTCTCCCTTCTAGTCCAACGGCTAGAAATCTAGCCGTTACACTAGTTCCAACGACTAGATTGCTTGGTCAAGTTTCAACTGGAACTTGACCAAAGCCCATTATCTAGTTCTAAGTGAACTAGATAATGTAAATAACATAAAAAATAAAATTAAATAAAAATAAAAATAGAAAAATATATATACAATATAATAATAATAATATATCATATTATTATTATATTATGTATATGTTACATTTTAATAATGACTTTCGATACCCACGGGTATGGTTGTATAAATGGCAGGTCTCCGCCCGATCCCAGCTTGCCTATCCAGGAAATGAAAAAAAAGGAAAAAAATACTTGTTGATCTATGTCACAGGGATTCGGCCAACCAGATGTCGCACCCGCGTCGACGCGACGCAACGCGGGTACGCGTGCAATCAAGGGAGGCTCGCCTAAAGAAGAAGAAGAAGACAACGAGGAAAGAGAGAGGCGAGAGGGAACTCACCTGAAAAGGGGCCGGAGGGCGCATCGCCGGCACAGGAAGGACCGGCGTCAGGTGGGCAGAAAGCCAAGGCTCGCCGGACCTGGGGCTTGTCGGACGTGGGGCTTGTCGGCGTCAGGTGGTCGAAAAACGAACGGGAGAGAGGGAGCCTACGGCGGGGGGAGAAGGCAAGCGAGGAGAGAGAGTGAGCAGCGTAGGGGAGGGTTTCTCGAATGAGAAACCCTACCCTGCGTCCTTTAAATAAGCATGGGTATGTTTTATCGGGTTTGGATCCGGGTCGGATCCAAATCCAACCCGGGTCTGCTTTTTTTTTTTGCCGCACCCCTACCCATGTTTTTTTAAATTGCCGCACCCGCACCCATGTGACATAGCTGTTGATATAGTAAATAAACTATGTTAAACACATCTGTACATATAGATCAAACATTTGTTGGCTACATACATGGTGTGTATCATCGTCTATGTCACACAGATATATTCATTTTGGCCCCCGTATCGTCCCTGCACTAAAAATTGAAGTATCCTTGTATCTGCAGCAATATCTATTTGACATAGACCATCATATGATATCAGGGTCCAGAACCACCATTTAGTCTCTCTCTCTCTCTCAAGGTGGTAGCTGCTAACCACTATTCTAGCTAACTGCCGTGCTAACCAGGCTTTTGAAGGTTTTCCCCCATTATTACTAGATGTGTACAGCACGGTCGATTTACTAGGAAATGACATTTGGATCATGTTTTTTCGATGAAAAACATGATTTTTTAAGCCTATAATAATTAAGAAAATCTTATATCATCAATTTTTTAAAACTTATAAAAACTACCTGTGTATTGGAGTCGGATGATCCAAGAGCCTATTCCTACAAAACCAAGCATGTAGAACACATCTGTACGGTCAGGTTTAAGAAAAAATGGAAAAACTCTTCGAAAGCCCAGTTAGCACAGTGGTTAGCTAGAAAAGTGGTTAGCAGCTACCACTTCTGATACACACACACACACACACACACACACATATATATATATATATATATATATATATATTCAGTGAATATAAAAAAGTAGCATGCTACAGGTAATTGTGTTAACTTTTGCATTATTGACCAAAGATGAACTTTCCCATCCAATCCAAAAAGCCTATCAGCTCTTGAAATAGAAGATTCTCTTAGTTCAATGAGTAGTTAATAATAAGTATTTCAAAATTTGCAGTGAATGATAGAAGTTAAGGCACAAAAGCAGCAAAGATCAAAATTTTTTCATTGAACTTCTTCCAAGCACAGTGCATGACAACTGTAAAAATCTCACATAATTAAGATACTGGGTTAAGATACCTCCATTTCGATAATATGTCCTATCATTGTCTCAGCAGGCTTCAGGCCTTCACGTAAAAACTTTCCAATCACTTCCTCCATGCGCCGTGTCAAAACAGGAAATCTTTTCAGTTCAACAGCATGACAACGATGACTCATCTGCAAAAAGAGGCAAGGCACATACAAATAAAACCTTCTGTAAACAGACACGAGTATTTCAGTGTTACCTTCCCAATGTATGGAAATAAATAACAGACATTACAGAACCTTGATTAGCTCATCATAAATAAATCTTGCACATTGTAGGCTTGGGTCCAAAAGACGTGAAATCTGCCGTTTAACCAAAACTTCGAAAGGAACCTGAATTTTTCAACAGCACATAATATTAAAAATTAGGTGAACTTGGATGGTTGACTTTAAGATTAAATGATCCAAGGTTTTCAACATAAGCAAATAAAATAAGCAAACAGCTTTACAACAAGGTCATAACATTTACCTCCGGTACGAATAAAGCATTTTTTGGGCCTGTTGCATTTTGAATGGCAGTTCGGATATCTTCATCACTCAGATCTTCACAAGGATCAACTTCCTGCAAGAGGATTCAACAGAGTTTCTCACTCTGGATTGATTATTATAGAGCCTCAGATAACAATAGAGCCTCAAAAGTGGTGATTAGCAAGACTATCAACAAGAAGAAGGAACATGGATGAAATCTTGGAAAACATGTTATCTGACCTCTATAAATGTAAACAAACTCAAAAGCAATACAATATTTGAATTTACGTAAAAGCACCACAAGAAGAGAGAATATAAACCTCCAAACTCTTAACAAAGATCGACTGGAAAATGTAATTGATCCTTGCCCCTCCTGATAGCTCAGCAGTTGACATCTCTTCATTTTTTCCCTCAACCAATGATGAAAAAGCTGAAAACACATTTGTGGAGTGGAAACAACAATGAAAAAATTAGCAGCTAAATAGAAAAAAGTAATCAACATTTTAAATATCTGGTTATGAGATAATCAACCAGACAAAGGTAAGGAAGCGATGTGGCTTTTTGCTATTTAGAAATTGTTAACTGGCATCAGTAGGTCAACTGTGACTCTGATGCTAACATCCCAAATAATTTGATGGTCCATTAGTTTCTTATAATATTATGTTCATGTATCTTAAGGGTATATGAAGATCTTAGCCATCCCTTTGAGAGGAATAACTCTGTACATATTAGAGGTGTTGATGCAATCCCAAATCCAGTAGATCCAGTTCCTACAGTTCAGAAATTGCAAACGGATCCCCTGCAGGACGATCTGGATCCAATATCCGAGCTCAAGAGCATGCAAGTTATGCCACCTCAGCTTGTGGGACCCACCCTTGTGTAATGAAATAAGCGAAAATAAACACAATGTCCTATAATAGACATTCACAAGCAAAATGCGAAGAACAAGTCCACAATGGACAAACACAAGGCCAACAATGGCTTGCTAAAAGGAAAAAACTTATAAAGCAAGAAATGAGCTTATAAAAGCCACACATTACAAAGGGGTTTACCCCTTTATTTATAAGCAAAAGAGTGAGAGAGAGAGAGTTGGAAAAGAGTGTGAGAGAGTGGGCATTGGGAGGCCCAACAAGGAGTCGTTGGGCCCCCAACGGTCACATTTGTGACCGTTGGGAGTCCAACGACTCTTAGTTGGGACCCCCAATGCATTATGCAGTTAATGCATTTACAAAAAAAAAAGAAAAATAAAAATAGGAAAAAAATAAAAGGAAAAGAGTAAAAAAAACCTATTGGGTAGAATTACAGAAATACCCTTTATCGAGTATGATGGGATATATATATATATGTGTGTGTGTGTGTGTGTGAATACATGTATTTTAATACCCTCCCTCAAGCTTTACGGGGACATGACCGAAAGGTTGTTGAGAAGAAACATAAAATGAGGAGCAGCAAGAGCTTTGGTGAAGAAATCTGCCAACTGGTACTCAGATGAAACGTACGGCAATGCTATGGTCCCTCTTAGATATTCATCACGAACATAGTGGCAGTCCATCTCAATGTGTTTAGTAAGCTCATGGAAGGTGTGGTTGCTTGCGCTATAAATAGTGTTTTTATTGTTACAACACATCTTCGAAGGTGTAGAGATGATTATGCCCATATCACTGAGGAGACTTCTAAGTCACACAATCTCCATGGTTGTAGTGGCCATTGAACGATATTCAGTTTCCGTTGAGGACAATGATACTTTGTGTTGCTTCTTGCATCTCCAGAAAATCATAGTCACTTAAGAATACACAGAAACCAGTAATTGAGACTCTATCATTGGGATTTTCTCCCTAATCAACATCAGTATAAGCAATTAAATCAAGTGACGAAGAAGAGGAAAGAAAAACTCCCTTAGTTATAGTATTTTTAATGTATCTGATGATTCTTAAAACTGCACTCATGTGCACGGTTGTAGGTGCATGTTGAAACTAACTGACTGAGTGAATTGCATGAACTATGTCTGACCGAGTGATGGATAAGTATGTCAGAGACCCAACAAGTTGGCGGTAAGGAGTGGGATCTTCAAAAAGAGTTTCATCTTCCAACCTCAACTTTGCATTGATAACTTCAGGGGTTTCGGTCTTCTTGTCATCTGAGATGCCAGACTTTAAACAAATGTCAGCTACAAGTTTCATCTGAGAGAGAATGTACCCCCGTGGAGAGTACGCTACTTCAATACCTAAAATATATCTTAAGAAACCAAAATCAAACATGTCAAATTTTTCTTTCAGAACTTTCTCAATATAATTAATTCTCTGCTCATCACTTTCAGTGATGATCATATCATCAACATAAAGCAAGAGAATAACAACTGAAGACCCTGCACTTTTTACAAACAAAGTAGTGTCAGTATAGCAAGAGCGAAAATCCAAACTTGTCATTACGTTACTAAATTTATCATGTCAAGCCTTTGGAGTTTGTTTTAATCCATATAAGGCTTTGTTAAGTTTAAGAATTTTATCATTACCAATACACATTCTTGGCGGAGGGTCCATGTATACTACTTTATTTAGTTCTCCATTTAAAAATGCATTTTTAACATCTAATTGATAGATAGATCATTTTTTAACAGAAGCAACAGCAATAAGAGACCTAACACCGGTCATCCTAGCTACGGGAGCGAAAGTTTCCTCATAGTCAATATTGTATTCTTGAGTGTATCCTTTTGCTACTAGTCGATCTTTGTAGCGTTCTAATGACCCATCGCTCTTAGTTTTGACTTTATAGACCCATTTACATCCAATTGATTTCTTTCCAGTGGGCAATGAGGTTATTTCCCAAGTTTTTGCCTTTTCAAGAGCACTAAGTTCCAAGTTCATGGCTTCGACCCATTGAGAAATATTTTTGGCTTCATTATAGTGAGATGGTTCATGGAATGAGTGTAACGCAATTAGGCATGACCTATATTTTGGTGTTAGAGACTCATAGGAGACAAACCTATTAGAAGGATTTGAGACTCAACCGGATCTTCTCAAGGAGGTTTCTTCTATTTTGGACCCTTGGGAGTATTTTTCTAAAGTATTTATGGGAACTTGTTGACCACACCGAACATAGGTTTGAATTGGTCTACTATCAATGACATCATTTTCGTTTTCAACATTGTCGAGAGGAATGTCCTCTTGGTCATTCAACAAATTATCATTAGGAATCACCTCTTCTTGAAGAGTCACTTCTTCTTGAGGAAGAAGATCAAACAAGAAAGCATATTCGCTTTCATCAATATCTTTAGTTTTCTCAAACCCATTTTCATTTTCTAAAAAAGTTACATCTTTAGAAACATACAAATTATTGCTTTTGGGATCGAAACATCTAAATCCTTTTTTATTTTCTCCATATCCTAAGAATACGCACTCAATAGCTTTTGGAGATAATTTATCTCTTTTATGTGAAAGAACAAAGCATTTGCACACAAAAATTCTTAATCTATTGAAATCGGGAGTTCTTTCAAATAGTTTTTCATATGGAGATGTATTTTCTAAGGATGAAGATATCATTATATTTATCAAGTTGATGTCAGCTTTCATATAGCTTTTTGAAATTTCTTTATAAATAAGAAGTGTCCTAGTGGTTTCCACAAAGTGTCTATATTTTCTTTCGGCTAAACCATTTTGTTGAGGAGTTCTAAGACAAGATTTTTTATGGCAAACTCCATTTGTTTCTAAATAATTTTGAAACTCATTTGACAGGTACTCTCCACCCGAATCGGATCTAAGAATAGAGATATTACTTAAAAATTGATTTTTGACAATCATATGAAATTTCTTAAAAAAGGCAAAGACAACGGATTTTAAGTTAAGAAAATAAATCCATACATATCTAGTAAAGTCATCAATGAAGGTAACATAATAGGAGTATCCACTTTTCGATATGACCGGAGAAAGGCCCCAAACATCCGAATGAATTAACTCAAATGGTCTTTTAGTCAAAAACGTTCTATTCAGAAAATGAATAGATTTCACCTTTCCAAAAATACAATTCTTGTAAACAAAATGTTTTTCATTACAAAATTTCTTTCCAAAAGGAAAAGAATACATTTTTGAGAAGCTTGGATGTCCAAGTCTTTGATGCCAAGTTTCAATATTTTTATCTTGGACATAATTACAAAAATAGTAGGTTGAAAGTTTCAAGTTGCTCACGTAATAGAAATCTCCCCTCCTATGGCCTTGCCCAATCTGCTTCCTAGACAGGAGATCCTGTATAGAGCAACCCTTAGTTGAGAAGGAGATTTCACATCCATGATCACATATTTGAGAAACGGAAAGAAGGTTCAAATTTAATTAAGGTATCACCCTCACATTTGGCACAAGGAAATTTTTGGAAAAAACTTAAAGTTGTAAAAGTTTTGATTTATAAAGGCGTGCCATCGGCAGTTGAAACATAAGAGGTTTTTGAATTAGGACATAAGTCGGATAACCCATTCTCATGAGGTGTCATATGAAAGGACGCTTATTAGATAGTTTTGTATTTACAGTTTGGATCCGGATCCAAACTACTTGTATGTAGCATAATGGTATACTTGTAAATAACCCCAGCTTATCAGGGTTATTGTGAAGGCTATGTATTAGGGCTTTTGCCTATTTATTAATGAAATAGGTCACGATTTCTGTTGTTGAGAAATCGTGACTCATTGCAGCCTCTATCTCTTCCCTCTCTTAATTTCTTGATCGCAGGCTCACATGGTATCAGAGCACGTCTGATCCAAGGGCTGGAATTCTTCTACACAGGTACGTCCATACAAGATCTTCCCTCCTCTACTGGAATACGAGCCCCAGGTACTTCTGCCATCTTCAGATCTTCTTCCTTCAATCTGTTCGTTCTTCTTCTCTACTGGACTACGAGACCCAGCCCCAGGTACTTCTTCGACATTCAATTTGTTCGTACTTCTTCTCTACTGGAATACGAGACCCAGCCCCAGGTACTTCTTTCTTCAATCTGTTCGTACTTCTTCCTTCAATCTATTCCTCCATCTTCACATCTCTTTACATCCAGTTTGATTGTTGAAACTGTTTTGGGTTTGCGCCAAATCCATTTTCACGATATTTTTGTTCATCGAATCAGTATTTGGATTTGCTTCTTTGGATTTGTACCAAATCAGCCGAATTCTTTGCTTTCACGATATCTTTTGGGGTTTTATCAGTTGCTCCAGATCCGTACATCAGATTTGTCTCTCCCCTTTCCATTCAATTTCACATATTTGAGTTTTATCGGCTGCTGACACATCTGTACATCAGCGATATTCCTTTTATTTCTGCTTTATTATTGATGTGTGCAATTTTTATATATTTTTTTTTCAAAAAAAAAAAAGAAAGAAAAAGTCTTAGCTTCCTTTATCAAATCAGATTAGACCTGATAATCCGGGTATCAGTTCTGATAATCAGATTCACGTTGAATTCTCAGCTCTAAAAAAAAAAGGTTGTTGCATTTATATACTGATTGCACACGCCAATAATATTCTTTTTCTTGTTCTAAGTCATGGATTCTTCTTCTTCTCAAACTTTTCTCTCATCCAACTTTCTTGGCCAACTCATTTCTGAAAAACTTACCAATTCCAATTTCTTGATCTGGAAGAGACAAATTCTTCCATTCATTAAAAGTCAAGGTCTTTCTGGACATTTAAATGGATCAATTTCAGCCCCTCCAGAATTTATCATACAAGAAACTAAGGATGGAAACGAGGCTGATTCTATACAACGAATACCAAATCCCCAATATGAAAATTGGATGAAGCGTGATCAAGCTGCAGTTGCTTTCCTTATTTCCACTATCTCTCAAGAAGTATTGGTGGGAATTCCAGATGAGTGCTCAGCAAAAGAATTATGGGACCGGCTAGTGAAGACATATTCTCATATTTCAGAGGCTAGAATTTTCTTTCTTCAGCGTGAATTTCAACTCCTCACTAAGGGTTCCATGTCTGTCATGGAATACTTGAACAAGGTCAGGAACATAAGCGATCAACTGGCTGTTGTCGGATATGAAGTGACAGACAAAGATACAGTCAGGCAAGCCTTGAATGGATTAGTATCGGAATTCCATGTTCTTTCGACCTCATTGTTATGTCTACCCAGCTTACCATCGTTTGAAGACTTGCAAGCGAAACTCCTTCAATATGAGATGACCTTAAAGGGGATGTCACATGACACTGGTGGTCAGGTTCTTGCTACTAGTGTTTCCTTTGGCCAGGGACGCGGTGATAGTCATTTTGGTGCAGGCAGAGGACGAGGACGAGGTACTCCAGGGGGGCGTGGGTTACTACCCACCCCGAATGCCTCTCCTTATAATCTGAAAAACGTGCCCACCTGTTATCTCTGTAACAAGCGAGGTCACGTCAAAGCCAACTGTTGGCACAATCCACAGAACAAAGGAAAGTTCCAAAAGGGTGAGAGCTCGTCAGGACGAAAGGAGAACCCTTCAAAGTTTGGTGGCGATGTGAAAGAGCTTCTTTTGGCTGCATTGTCTGAACTTGATCTGAAACGCGATGATAAAGGAGTCTGGTACATTGATTCAGGGGCAGCTACTCATGTCACAGGTAATGCGGGTAAATTCTCTACTTTAACTCCTTATTTTGGAAAAAGTAACATCGTCACTGGAGACGGGTCACACCACCCCATCACCCACATTGGAAATGTTTCTATCCCCTTGCCTAAATCCCCACTTCATCTTTCCAATGTTCTTCATGCCCCAAATATTACAAAAAATATTGTTTCTGTTTCTAAGCTTGTTGATCATACCAATTCTTCTGTTGAATTTACTTTGTCTTTTGTTTATGTCAAGGATCTACAAACGAAGAAGACGTTCGCTAGAGGGGAACGCCGGGGAAATATGTATGTCTTCCAAGAGGACCCTTCTACTTGTGTTCGACCTACCTTGAAGTCATCTCCTCAGTCCATGTCGTCAAAGCATATTCATGTGTTCAATTTGCAATCTTCAAATAAATGTAATAAGCCTGATTTTTGGCATTTGCGTCTTGGTCATTGTGGTCGAGTCTTCGTTGAGCGACTCGTATCTGATGGTCTTATTCCTGAGTCTGGCCTGATTCCTAGACCAGATAATAAAATGTGTTCAAGTTGTCAAATGTGTAAGAGTCATGTTCTTCCTTTTCATTCAATAAATGAGAGAGCTTCAAGGCCTTTTGAAATCGTCTGTTCCGATGTATGGGAACAGGCTCCTAATCCTTCTAATTCTGGCAGCAAATATTATGTTACTTTTATTGATAATTTCTCTCGCTTCACTTGGATATATTTCATGAAGAATAAATCGGAAGTTTTCTCTATTTTTCGTTGTTTTCATACATTTGTCGAAACTCAGTTTTCTTTTAATATTCTACATTTCCAATGTGATGGTGGGGGGAATACTCATCCAGGGATTTTATCAATTATCTCCAAGATAATGGGATAAATCGTAGAGTATCTTGCCCGCATACACCCCAACAGAATGGAATTGCACAACGGAAACACCGTCACATTGTGGAAAGCGCTATGAGCATGATGCACGGAAGTCATACTCCCATAGGACTCTGGACAGAGGCCTTTCACTCTGTTGTTTACATTATTAATCGTCTGCCCATGAAGCTTTTAGAAGATAAATCACCTTTTTTTGTCCTATTTGGGAAGCATCCTGATTATGATGAACTAAAAATTTTTGGCTGCACGTGTTATGTTCATATTGACTTTTCTCTGCGAAACAAGTTTCAGGTTAAGGCATCCAAGTGTAGATTTGTCGGATATGCAGATCACCACAAAAGGTACAAGTGTTATGATCATGACAATAGACGAATTAAGATATCTAGGAATGTAGTTTTTGATGAGAATGATTTTGGAGATGGAGAATATGCTTCTGCCCAAACCAATATGAATACTCTATTTTATGATCCATGGCTCAGTGCAGAGCTCTTTCCTGCAACCAATGATGAGTGTTCTTCCTCCTGTGCTCAAAGAACATCCTGTCAAGATGGATACAATGGCATACAGGAACTTGAAATAGAACATCCTCTAGAGATTAACAAGTTTGCTGGGCAAGTTTATAGGAGAAGAGAAAGGGACTCACTCTTGACTTCGGACGATATTGAACAAGAAGATCCTATGTTTGATCCATCCAACGACATTACTTCTTCAATTTCTAATACAGTAGCTATTCCGATCAGACGATCTGAAAGAGCTCGGCATCCTATTGAAAGGTGGGTCAGTTATGAGAATTTCACCATGGATTTTCAGTTATTTTTGTCACAGATTGAGAAAGAGACTAAGCCTAGACATTTTCATCAAGCCATTAATTCCAAAAAATAGATTCAAGCCATGAATGAAGAGATGGAAGCTTTGTACCAGTGTCAAACATGGACTGTTGTTCCTCGACCTCCAGATAGAAATGTTGTTGGCTCACGATGGGTCTACAAGATCAAATACAAACCGAATGGAAGTGTTGAACGATACAAAGTTCGTCTCGTAGCCAAGGGATTCACTCAAGAGTTTGGACAAGACTATGATGAAACATTTAGTCCAATTGTGAAAATGGGTACAATTCGCATTGTTCTTTCATTAGCTGTCGATTATGGTTGGAGAATAAGTCAGCTAGATGTGAAGAATGCCCTTCTTCATGGAGATTTGAAGGAAGAAGTATACATGGAACAACCGTCAGGCTATACAGAAGTAGATTCAAAGGAATATGTATGCAAATTAAATCGAGCTCTCTATGGACTGAAACAAGCATCTCGATCTTGGTTTGAGAGTTTCTCTCTAGAAATTCAAAGACATGGTTTCTATCGATCGCAATTGGATCACTCCCTCTTTATTCTTCGAGGTAAGGAGTTTACTACCTTCTTGTTAATATATGTTGATGATATAATTATTACAGGAAGTAGTGAAAATCATGTTCAAAAAACTAAAGACCTTCTGAGTCAAAGGTTCAAAATGAAGGACCTTGGAAACCTTCGGTACTTTCTTGGAGTAGAAGTGGATAGTCAAGGAAATAAACTTACTTTGACCCAACATAAATACACCCTGGATCTGTTAGAAAATGGTGGAATGAAAGATTGCAAGCCTCTTGCTACTCCTAGTGTGCTTAACCAGAAACTAAGTGTGCAAGACGGAGACTTATATCATGATCCCACCAAATATCGGAGTCTAATGGGAATGCTTCAATATCTTACTTTTACCAGACCCGATATTACATATTCAGTCAATCAAGTTTCTCAATTCATGCATGAGCCAAGGACGGGACACATGGATGCAGTAAAGAGGATACTGAGGCTGTTGGAGATGGACTTTTGTACACCAAAAGCAGATCCATGAATACTGCTCATGACATAATTGCTTATTCAGATGCAGACTGGGCAGGAGATCTTGATGATCGAAAGTCAGTTTCAAGGTATGGCGTTTTCATTGGTGCCAATCTTGTTTCCTGGTGTAGTAGAAAACAGAAGGCAGAAGCAGAATACAGGGCGATGGTTGCTGCTACGGCAGAAGTAACATGGACTAGACATTTGTTAACAGAGCTCAAAGAGCCGATTGCTAGTTGCTCTCTCTTTTGTGATAACCAAAGTGCTATTCAAATATCTCTTAATCTCATTCATCACAGCAAGACCAAGCACATTGAGATTGATCAGCATTTTATCAGACAGAAGATTGAAGAAAAAGAGATTGAGCCCCATTATATTAGAACAGAAGACCAAGTGGTTGATTTGTTCACTAAAGGACTCACAAAGTGTCGTTTTTGGTTTCTAAAGAGCAAGTTGTCCATGATCCAAAATCATGCACAACTTGAGGGAGACTATTAGACAGTTTTGTATTTACAGTTTGGATCTGGATCCGGATCCAAACTACTTATATGTAGCATAATGGTATACTTGTAAATAACCCCAGCTTATCAGGGTTATTGTGAAGGCTATGTATTAGGGCTTTTGCCTATTTATTAATGAAATAGGTCACGATTTCTGTTGTTGAGAAATCGTGACTCATTGCAGCCTCTATCTCTTCCCTCTCTTAATTTCTCGTTCGCAGGCTCTGGAGAAAACTCACAGCTCCGGAGTCAAGGATCCAAGAGGACATACCTGAAGGAGAGGAGGAGGCAATGGCGGCACCCGATGTAGATGGAATAGATGAAGATTTGAGTAGCATTTGGAGTGCCTCGAATAGTTGAGCAAGAGAAAAGGAATCCCTTCCTTTTATTGAATCTCCATTCCTTGGTGTGCTTTCTTCAACGGAAGCAACTCTTGGCTTTGGAGCTTCATTTATCTTTGGACAATTGGGCCTTATATGACCCGGTTCTTGACAATGATGACATATGACTTTTTTATAGTTGTCATTATAGTTATTTTGTCTTTCAAAATGAGGAGGCTTATAAGTCCTAACATAATTTTCGGGTTTGGAAATGGCTAAGACTTCATCTCCCCCTTTTACCATGCCAAGGCGGGTTTCTTCTTGGCATATTTCGGCAACGGCATCTTCTAGAGGAAGAGGCTTAGATCTATGGAAGAGAAAAGATCTAACTTGCTCATACTCCACTCTAAGCCCATGCAAAAATTGAAAAAAGTGTTCTTTTTCCATTTGTTGCCTTCTAAGTTCAACATCCTCACTATCTACCCATTTGGGTACTAGGAGGGATAGTTCATCTCATAAGGGACTAAGAGAGCTAAAGTAATCACGGACACTCATGTCCCCTTGTTTAATGGTGCGAATCTTTTCTTGGAGGAAAAATTGCCTAGCGAGGTCTTTTTTAGTGTACATACCTTTCATGAAGAACCATGTCTCGTTAGCTTTGCGAAATTTGGCAATATTTGCACAAATTTTTATCTCCACGTTATTCATAAACCATGCAAGTATTTTTGCATGCTTACTCTCCCAATCTTCAATCAACAATTGGTGTTCTTCAATGGCTTTAATTTGTGCTTCTCTTTCTAAAGCTTTCTCTTGAGGTTCCGGAATGGTGCCCATCACATAACCCCAAAGCTTTTTTCCCTTGAGGTTGTTCTCCATAGCGGACGCCCACACCAAGTAGTTGGAACCATTTAGCTTGAAGGTGAGGTCAATCTTGTGGTGAAATAGAGATAGGAGAAGCTAGAAAAGATATGCTAACTTACAAGGAAACTCAAGTAAAAATGGAATTTGACAACAAGAGCACAACCATGCTCTGATACCATGTAATGAAATAAGCGGAAATAAACACAATGTCCTATAATGGACATTCACAAGAAAAATGCGAAGAACAAGTCCACAATGGACAAACACAAGGCCAACAATGGCTTGCTAAAAGAAAAAATCTTATAAAGCAAGAAATGGGCTTATAAAAGCCACACATTACAAAGGGGTTTACCCCTTTATTTATAAGCAAAAGAGTGAGAGAGAGAGAGTGGGCATTGGGAGGCCCAACAAGGAGTCGTTGGGTCACATTTGTGACCATTGGGGGTCCAACGACGCTTAGTTGGGACCCCCAATGCATTATGCATTTAATGCATTTATAAAAAAAAAGAAAAATAAAAATAGGAAAAAGGAAAAGACTAAAAAAGCCCCTATTGGGCAAAATTACAAAAATACCCTTTATCGGGTATGATGGGATATCAATTAGTATATATATATATATATATATATATATATATATATATATATATATATATATATATATATATATATATATATATATATATATATATATATATACATGTATTTTAACACCTTGGATGTGCCCCCCCCCCGCCAAGGGGAGCATTGATTACAAGTGGGCCACATGGGGCATCCCTCTAGAGACTCTAAAAAAGGAAGTGTGGGTCCCACCCTTTGGCGCCACCCAAGAGCCATCAACGCTCTCCAAGAAACTCGTGCAGCCCCTTGGAGTCCCTCCTTAAAGGAGTTGTGGACCCCCAAGTAGGTCCTAGTGAGTTGGGCCCTCCTTATGGTGACTTGGGAGGGGTTTTTTAAGTAGGGAATTAGGAGTTAATATTGCATTGTTAGATGTGTTTTTTATTTAATTTCTCTTGTAATTTATGGAGATCCCCTTGGCTTATAAAAGGAGCCTCATTTTTTAGCATGATATGAAATATTGAACCTAGTTTCTCTCACTCTCACTCTCTCTCAAGAACTCGCCCCTCTTGGTGGACGTTTCACACTCTCTCTCACCTACCCAAATGATATATGATCTATTACAAATACTTATGCTCTATCTTCTTTATAAGGACCTGAAATACCGTGCTTATGTATCATTGAGAAGTACATTAACATAAATACGGCACAATACAAAAATGTGTAAACTATAAAAACGGGTCAAAGTGGATTGACCCACGCTAGCACTTTTGCATAATAACTCTACCAAAGGCAATCCCATTATAAGGATAGCCTTGGGTACGCCAGTTACAATTTTGACTGCCCAATAACCAATTTGATCCCAAGGTAAAGAATAACCAGTTACATCAAAGGATGTGGTCAATACAGCCAGAACTACACCTGTAACCCATGTCAATTCGCATGGTTTCTTAAAATTGCCTGAGAGATAAACATGAAATATGTGCATGATCTTGACTCGTGTCTCTCTCTCTCTCCCCCCGTGAGTCCCTACCCCTTGACTCGTTCACCCTATCTCATGGCCCATTCGGTTCTTGTAAGGAGGTTTCAATCTTCCTAAGATTTGGAATTGCCAAGGACTACATAGAACCACTTCTACGTAGTGTTTATGTGGACTGCACCATCATTCGCGAAGGACTCCAACTGATCAAATTGTGTATATGATTCCAGGACCTCTCGAATGGACCAAACTCATCCCCAACCTTAGGACACCTTTCCCAACCAGAGTAAGTCGTTAGAACCCATTTCCCAAAACCCCCTCTAAGGCTAAACCTCTCCTAAATCCAATTCTGGAAACAACATTTTATTGTTGTGATTTTCAGAAAATCACCTAACTTAAAAACAATGTATCTCTGAATTTGTACCTAGTCCAGACCTGCAAAATTAACCCTAAACACCTCTACGTCTCCTTAACCTACCCTCAAAAAATCAGATCCTAATTTTTTCTCATTAAGGAGAATTAAATCTGACACTGGAACTTGTTTTGCCGAAAACTCAAACCAGAAACTACTAGTTCACTATTGAGTCCTGACTTAGCCGAATTTTAACTTCCAACCCAGGTTGACCCAAAGCTCCCATTTTCAGAGATTTTTCTGATTTTTATTCTAAGGGAAATAATGCACTCTCTCAGGGTCTATCAGAATCATATCCAAAACAAACCCAGAACTTTGCAGAATTTTATCTCTGCAACCCCAAATCCCCTGAACCTAAGATTTTAACCCATGCTTCCCTGACGTGCCCTAAGCCATCTCCTATATTTACAGCATTTATTGAGTTGTATTTTGGGAGAACTTGATTTTTCTTTGAACCCTGCCTAAACCCTATCTGAACCTGTAATCAAGACTTGACCAAACCTAACCCAAGCCTACCTAAGCCCTAAGAAATTAAAATATTTTAATGTTGTAACCATTTTTACATTCCATACTCCCAAGCATCTATACCTAATTGATGCAATTCCACAAAAAATGCTGACTATGAGACCCAAGGTGACCATTTTGTGCATCTAGGTGAGTTGGCTATGCAGCAAGGCCCTTTTCACCTTCAACAACCAATACATGCCAGGTGGGGCAAAAAATTAAGCATGTTTTGTTCAACCCGGCATTGACTAGTGTGCCCAGCTATGTCACATAGGTGCGGGTGCAGATGCGGGTGCGCATGCAGTGATCTGGCACTTTAAAAAAACTTGGGTGCGGGGGTGCGGGGAGGGTGTATATATATATATATATATATATAATTTTTAACAGTTTTAAGTTAACACTACGTGTATGTGTGTGCATTTATGTATTTATATATATATAATATTAGATAAAAATGGACTTTATTAGGGTTAACTGAAACTACTTTTGGATAGAAATGGACCTCCATGTGGTTAACTTCACCTAACAGGCTAACACAAAGGAAGTTGGGTCCAAGTGTCGCACCCGCCTGGGTGCGGGTGTGGTGCCCTGTTAGAACAGTCTGTGTTACATAGGTGCCCAGTTATGAGCCTCACATATCACAAACCTTATTTGCAGGTTTCATCACTAAATGATTAAAGAACAATACCAGGTGGCACTCCTACCATGTGTAAGCCTAAGAAGCATTATAACATGGGTCTTTCTACCAGCCCCCCATACCTATGTCATACCCATACTGGCAATTGGGCACTTCGGGCACAGGTCAACTGAATTTCAGACTTCACCTGACATATTTTATCCATTTTATGATCCAACCAACATGTAGTCACTCTCGGGATCAAAAGCTTTCAATGTTAACCATATACTTTTGATTAACTGTTAGTTAATTTTATATCCTTAACATAATTGCATACTTTTAGTTAGTATCAACAGTGCAATAACCTCATATATAGAGTATCTTTTGGAAAATGTAGTACAGTAAAATTTTCTATTTTTCCATATATTATGTATATATATATATGAAAAATATAGGCCACACTTGTGGTTCCGAACCTCCTAGTTAAAACTCATAAGACCAAGTTGTTTTGACCAAATATGACCACATCAATGTGTTCAGCATGGTCAAAATAGTATAAATTGACCCATTAATCGTATTTTTTCGGCACGAAAATACGATCTTTTGAGGGGTTAAAATTTGGCACATTTGTAGGCCATTGATTTTTCAACCCCCAGAAAAACCAATCTACAGGCTGGAAAAACATGATCCAAGGGCCCGTTTCCATTAAATCAAACATGTAAATCACATCTGGACTCCTGGAGGGTCAAACATGCAAATACATAAATAATTTTGACTTTTTTCGTGTGGGTTTGGAACCTATATATATATAATGGTAATAAAGGTAAAAGTTATTCATCCTATATATACATAATGGTAATAAAGGTAAAAGTTATTCATCCTAGAAATCAATCCACTTCTCATGACAAGTGCACCCACACCCTATGATTCCGCTTTCTTGTATCTTATTTCAACTTTGCCATCAACTTAAAGCTTCAAGAATAAGACATTTAACACACACACACACACACACACACACACAAATTAAGGATAAGATATTAGACACAAACAAAAACACAACATTACTTTTCTGAAATCAAAATCCTCAAACCAGTTTAAATATTACCATTAAGAATCATGTCATGCTGCATAAAATATACAAATGCATCTTGAATGTGTGTGTGCTTGTGCGCACATGAAATTTATATAGATGTTAATAAAGGATGTGGGTGTCAAATATATAATATATGATGAAAAAAATAAAGGAAAAGATTGAACCAACATCATAGCCTATGACTAATTTTACCTTCACAGTACTTCGTAAGAATGTTCAACAAAAGAGCTCCTTGACCAGCCTATTCATATGAAATAAATATATCAGTGTTAAGTGGCAAATCCTCTATTAATACTACAAGCTTATAGGCCACACATGAAATAATTGCCACAGACAACATTGACAACAGGTAAAACAAGCAAAGCCCATGTTACGTTCTTCATTCTGAATTCCTAAAGGTGCATATTTCTCATATTAGTGTAAATAAAGCACATTAGATGTAAAAAAACTGTCATAAAGCAAAGCCCATGTTACATTCTTCATTCCGAATTCCTAAAGGTGTCTATTTCTAGTGTAAATAAAGCACATTAGATGTAAAAAACTGTTATACATACTTTACTCTCTGTTATTTCCCCATAGGTGCTTAGTTCTTTCACAACAGCAACCATTTGGGCATTCAGCCTAGCCTTCAATCCTGGAAGAACAGTTCTAATATGTTGCACCAGTATCTGAAAATTCACATACAAATAAGTGATTATTTTACAGTAGAATTTAAACCTATATTTTGATTCATGGCTCCAAAGCCTATAATCATATCTTAGAGAAAGAAAGTACAAAGCAGGCACCTTGAAAATAGAAAATATCGAGTGCAACTGAAATAACAAAAAAGTCATATCATGAACAGCAGATACACCAAAATAAGACCAGAGTATTTTCAGCAGCCAGGTCAGTGAATATAGAATATCTAACAATGTCATGGCTAAAATAATTCCTAACAAAAGACAATCAAACAACAATGGCAATTTAGATTTGGGCTTACCCACATATGGGCCATGGCAGGCAGACTGCTCTCTAAATATTATCAAGATACTCTGGGATTTCCTTTCCATATACATGCATCAGTTAAAAATAGGAATTGTTTCTGGGAAAGACAGAGAGAAAGAGGATACAATTGAAGAGGAGGAAATGGTATGAGTGAAGACAAAAAGAAGAGAGATTTGGAGCAATAATCAAGCCATTGACCGTTCAAAGAAATATATACATAGAGAGAGAGAGAGAGACATACATACATACATACATATTACATGAACTCAAATAGAAGACACAAATGCCCAAGTAAACACCAAAACATATTGCCACTACAACCCTTGGCCAAATAGAAGGGTTGCTGTAACTATGCCAAATAAAAACTACTATTTCAACATCCCCCCCCCTCGAGTTGAAGAAAAAGTACCTAACGTTTGTAACTTGTACAAAATCTCAAGTACTGTAGATTTTCAAACATCTTTAGTGAAGATATCAGTCTTGAAATATTTATGAACCTTTTTGCAATATTCTCTCAGATGTAACGATAATCAATGTCAATGTGTTTTTTTACAAGGCACTAGATTAGAAGTGATGCAGATTGCTAGTTCTTTACCTCCAAACAAGCTCATGGGAAATTTGATTGTCAACACAAGCTTTTCAAGGATGTTCTTTAACTATAGGCATTCACATGCCACTAGTGCCATGAGCTTTTCTCAACATTGGCACATGATGCAACTATTGTTTGTTTCTTACTCTTCCAAGCTATGTGGTTGTATCCAAGGGAAGTACATCATCCCAAACTAGGCATATGATCTTTAAGAGAACTGACCAATCAACATCCATGTAAATCTTTAGATCCAGATAATTCAGTGCATTGAATGTGGAGTATGAAAACGATGTTCGCAAATTGGTACTCGAAGCCTCTCAAATATCTGGACCGCTCACCAGTTTCAGTTTTTCATAACCAAACAACATAAGAAATGGGAGAGACAGAAAGCACTGAATAGAACCAAAACTCAAGGCTCATCATTTTTCTTGCTGCAGTGGATAATCTTCGCACAACATAACAGTTTTATAAGACTACATACGGGGAAAACAGCCATACATCATGTAATATATGCATTCAAAATACTTAATATAAAATAACAAAATTCAAGTTAAATGAAATATGACAAATGACAAGTTCTTAAAAGAAACATCCAAGTAAAATACAAAATCAACAACCAATCAAAAACATAAAAAGATACAGATGGAGCTAGTAACACAACATTGACAATCTCTAACATAAGTATCTTGGTGTTCATGAAGTACCGTAGTGAATGGGATGCGTGTTCGGCTTCATGATGTGCCAACATGGTAAAAAAAGTGTCCACGTGAGCTGTACAAATATTAGCAAAGATGTTGGCAAAAAGCCTCATAACTTTAATCGTGGCAAAGACAACTACCAATACTTGTTTAAAAAGCTCATATGTGTATGACAGATTATGTTTGTATGTAATTACAACCCTAGTTATCCTAAGCTTTTAAAAACTTCAAGTCGCCTCATAGACATGAAACCACATGCATCTTATGGGGTTCCAAATTTTCATGAGGCACCCATTATTAACATAATGAATTCTTTCCTGTGGAGTCATTTTCAATAATTTCAGATTTCAATACACAACTTGCATAGAAGAGATGAGAAGAATGTCTTGAATATGCCTAGGGCTACATTTTGAATGCTTTCCCTCTTGTTCCCGCAGAAAATAGTTAGAAATGAAGAAAATAGTAGAGAGAGAGAGAGGGAGAGAGATGTTAAATGGTGAAAGAGAAGAGGACTAAGGTTCCATATTTTTCATTCATTCTATTCCGAAACATGTACATGTATTCGTAATGAAGTACTAAATACAAGAGCGATTCAAACACCAACACACGATCACCAAGAAAGAATATAATGCACAATGGCCCAACACAACCACAAGAGTGCTAAATAGTCTCAAAAGAGACAAGAACACACATACAAAAAAATTGTTTATTGATGAATAGCTTTTAGAAAAGCTCTATAATACAAAGGCCTTTGAGCCTTATTTATATACAAATGAGAGACCAAGGGGGCTCCCATCATAGGCGTTGGGGAGCTCCCAACATCTATAATGGGTGCAATGAGAACAATATGAATGAAATGACCAAAATGCCCCTGGTGGGCAGACTAAATTACATCAAGATGTATCAAGAAATATAGTTATATATATAGGAAAACTGGAATATGTAAACCAGCAAAATATGTAAACTAGTATGAATCGAGATTTTCATAGAGTTTTTTGCAAATCTAACCTTGAAGATGCATTCAGCGTGGTCTATTTGCTTGGAATCGACTATTGGATCATCGTAATTGGATCAAGAAATGTGATTTTGTATGCTTAAATATTTATGAAAATTTTGAGTCGTTGAGTTTCAAGCCTTAAAAAATCCTTCTTATATATCGTAATCGGATGATCTAAGAGTCTGTTTCTATAAAACCAAGCATCTAGATCGCATTTGTACGGTGAAATTTAAAAAAAAAAACTATGAACATCTCCGTGCATACCAGTTTACATATTTTGCTGGTTTACATATTCCAGTTACCCTATATATATAACTATATATTTTAACAGTATTACATATTATATGTTAGGGTAAAGTTCTGTAGACAGTACACCTTTGTAAACATAAAAAATGACAAAAAAGTCGTACACATGGGAAAACAAACAAAAATGCCCTTATACAATCTAGATAGGACATATTTATCGTTCAACAAAATGCATGTAGCAACTCACCTAATTTACAGCACATGCAATGTTGAATCTAAAGATCTATATAAGCTTTCCCACAAGTCATTGACATGTGCACCCATACCTTTGAAAATATTTTTTAATACCTATGATCTATTCAATGGGCCATTCTACCTCCTTGACGCTAAAAACAGTCTCCTTGTCATAGATTTAAGGTGTACTTCATAAGGTTATTAGTCCCCAATTCGACTCGGTTACCCGAACAAGAGAAACAGGGAAGGTCTGCTAAATCTTCAATATCAAAAGACTTGATTAAGCTAAATGCTAATCAACTGTTTATTCAAGGTCATCCTATAACAATAGTATTGCTCAAGTATACAGTGGGTATTTATAATGTCTCACCTATCTTTCACTCTTTATAGACAGCTTTATAGACAGATTGTGGTCAGACTTTGGTAATTGCTTTAGTAACTTCCTAAACATGACCTTTTCACTGCAATCACACATTGCTGTTTAAATTTCATTCTTTCCATCTAATAATGAAATGAGGTTTGTGTATACCCAACCACTTGAAGGTTACCATCTAAGAATGAATTCTTCACATCAAGCTGAAACAAATGCCAAGATTTGTAGGCGGCTAAAATGAAGAACCTAAATCAAGTTTAACTTTGTAACTGGAGTAAAAGTCTCCTGGTTCCCCATATGTATGGTTATACTTTTTTGGAAACTAACCTTATTCTCTGTTTCTCAACCTTCTTCCCAAAAGGAGCAAGGTGAACCAAATATCATTTTATGCAGCACAGATGCAGCTGTAGATATGGGGATATGACCATTTTGGTGAAGTTTAAGCTTTTCATGGAAAAATAGCATATAAGGGCATATTGTATGGAAGCAAAAAGGAAGTTTCCATGTGACATATCCCTGCTAGAGTCATCATCTCATTCATCATAGCTTCTTTACGATATGGGCTAGTCACATCTTCGCACTTTAGGAACAGGCATAGACCACAACTAGATAAGAAAGCAGTATAAGAATGCTTCTCATAATGGAAAGCAATTGGTAAACCAAGGCCTCAGACTCACTTTCTAGAAGATGCAGATCAAGAGCAAAACATTGACTCGAATCTCTGAATTTGGAGAGACTTCAATATAGTGATATAGCTTGGTTAAGCATTACCACATTTCTCTTGCTTGGGTAATGTCTTTATCACATTCTTCATCTTCCTTTCTTTGTGCATTAGCATGTGTAAAAATGAAGGGCAAGAAGATATGGTGCATGATGAGAGTCCCCGTGGTTGTCTTGTTTCTCCTCATGCAGTAAGGTTTATTTCCAAAAAATAAGTGATCTACGGATAAAAATAACTTCTGGTTATGGGATAACAGTACTTGTATTCCTTGTGGGAATTAGACAGCCAATAGACACATTATATTGACAAAGGATCGACATTATCGCTAAAGATGGAAGGAAGATGAACAATAAAAGTGCAACAAAAAAGATGAGGGATGTAAAAGATCGGATTTTCAGAAAGTATTTGTGTAACAGCCTCAACTGACCCTCAAAAATAGTGGAAATTTTTTTTTCGTTTTAAAACATTTGCGGAAACTCTTTCAAAGATCCGGGGCGCATCACAGACTTAATATACCAAACCACAAACCATTCCATGAATTGAATCAACTCTGAGGTAATAAAATCAACTTCATTAATTTAATCAAAATGTCAAATATCTAAGACATAAAAATCGTCTATCTCAAATTCATGACATCCTCTCAGAATCCAAACATCGTCACAAGGCTCGTATCCTCCAGCTAGTCAGTTCAAGACATCACTGAGCAGCTGTGCTTGTAAAACAATTTTAAAAAAACAAGAACCGAAGGCCTCGTACAAATTTTTCTAAAAAGCTAAACAGTAAAGAAAATAGCATAAACAAATTTATGCATAAATTTTAGAGAAATTACCACAAGTAATAACTTACCACAACTATCTTACCATTCAAGCCATCAACCAAATATCATGCAAAGCCAAATATGCAAAGATGCAAGAACTAATGTTGAACAGTAAAATATGCATGAATTAATGCACATGCATGAATAACTTATTAAGTTATTTATCAGAGTTGCTTTTGCATGCATGTCTCTATTAAAATGCACACAAGTTTAATTTTCACTTTTTCTTAAACCCGCGAATAGTCAAAACGGACACAATTCCTGAAGTACAAGTTAGATTTTCAGTCACAACTTAACACATAATTTGTATTAGGAATCTTCACTTTCCATCGGAACATTATACATTTGTTCCTCGACCGATATCAGGAATCCTTACTTTTCAAAGAAACATTAGGAATCTTTAACTAAGGCCGGAAAATCAATGAAAACATTCAACCATTTACGCCACTTTCTTAGTATCTCAATAACTACAACTGAGTCAACAACACCACCCCCACGCAAAGTTGTTGAAAGCTCTCTAAAACTGTGGCCGAGAGGTAAATCACCACATCAGGTTCTACAGCACAATCACACATGAAGTTTTAGTATTCTTACAATCCCCCATGATCATCATCCAAGATTCTCACAGTGGAAGGGACATCAACGAAGAGATTAATTACAAGTCTCTTTTACCATTTCAAATCAATTTCAAGTTCTTTACACAAGAACCGTTTTGCAAATCCTCATACAAAAATAATTTTGAATCATGATCCTCACAATTTAACAGTGTAATTAAATTTGAAAAGGCATACGATAGAGTACCTGGAAGATCAACTATGGAAGTTATACATCTTCTTAGACAACTTATTGAAAGATATAGAGAGAGGAACAAAGATTTGCATATGGTTTTTATTGATTTAGAGGAGGCATACGATAGAGTACCTACGGACGTTCTCTGGTGAACAATGATGAAGAAAGGTGTTTCTCTCAAGTACATTAGTATAATTAAAGATATGTATGAAGGAGTAGTAACCAATGTCCGCACTTGTGGAGGTGTGACAACCAATTTTCCAATAACGGTTGGGTTACATCAAGGATCTGCTTTAAGCCCTTTTCTATTTGCGATAGTGATGGATGAGCTTACGAGATCAATTCAAGAAAATGTACCGTGGTGTATGTTGTTTGCTGATGATATTGTTTTGATTGATGAGTCTAGAGCTAGGGTTAATGCTAAGTTAGAATTATGGAGACAGACATTGGAAGCTAGAGGTTTTAAGTTGAGTAAGAGTAAGACTGAATATATGGAATGTCGGTTTAGTAAGCAACGAAGTAGTGATGGGAGTGTAGTGAAGCTTGGTGAGCAAGAAATACCGGTGAATGATTATTTCAAATATTTGGGATCCATCATTCAAAAGTATGGAGAAATTGATGGAGATGTAAATCATAGGATAAAGGTTGGGTGGATGAAATGGAAAAGTGCAACTGGAGTGTTGTGCGATCGTAGAATGCCATTGCGGTTGAAGGGAAAGTTTTATAGGACGACTATTAGGCCCACTTTACTATATGGTACGGAATGTTGGGCTGCCAAGAGACATCATATTCAAAAAATGAGTGTAGCTGAGATGCGGATGCTTAGATGGATGTGTGGAAATACAATAAAAGATAAGATTCGGAACGAGGAGATACGTAAGAAGGTAGGTGTTGCACCCATTCAAGATAAGATGCGAGAGAATCGTTTACGGTGGTTTGGACATATTCGGCGAAGGCCTAATGATGCTCCAGTTAGAAGGTTGGAGAAATGGGAAAATATAATAGTTAAAAGAGGTCGGGGTAGGCCTAGGAAGACTTGGATGGAGATGATAGGAAAGGATATGAATGCTTTGAACCTCACCGAGGACATGGCATTGGATAGAAATGATTGGAGGAAAAGGATTCATGTGGAAGACCCAAAATGAATTTCTTTTTTTGGTTCATATCGCTGACCCCAATTGTTTTGGGATGAAGGCGTAGTTGTTGTTGTTGTTTGTTGTAATTAAATTTGAAAAACCAACAATTTTCAAAAATAAATTTTGCAATGCATAAATAGAATCAACAACATTTGAGCAACACATGCTCATGGCCTACACGGCCCGCAGTAGTTCACGTCTGACCACCAACATATCTCAAAGTGATTTATGCAAATTGCAAAATTTCAATAAACATGCAAAACACAGTTTCCAAACATGTTCACAACGCGCATTCAAAACACACAAAAAATGCATATTAAGCCAAGTACATAAGCATGCAAATATAATGCTTGTTGACCACACCATTTATGATCAATCTCATGCATATAATCAACCAAACATGCATATGATCACAGTCATGCAAACATCAAATTATTTTTATATTCATGTGTATGATATGCACAACTGCAAATCGAACAATTTAGGATCAGATTTATGTATCAACTCAAAAAACACATATTTTAATCATAATCCTATACATGACCGTCTTCATGTACATAAATTGGCTATGCAAAAAAATTTTAAGGGTTGAACTGCTTCAAGGGTGTCTCCTAACTGTTCGTGGCGAACACACTGGCCAAGAATACCGCACAACCCTACTTGTGGTACTTTGAGATCTTCGTTGCTGAGACGATCTTCACTTCACTCACATGCTTAGTCGCCTGAAACACTAGTGCAGACAAGTTGGGGCGCTCCAACAAAACCTTCTTACCCAGACACTGAAGAGTCGCATTATATCTAGACAACCAGTCCATACCCAAAGTAACATCGTAGAATGTCATATTGAGTATGACTCATGTCCCTCAATAACTACTCGAACTGCAGGAAGGTACATACCACATCGAGTAGACACGCCCATCGAAGACATCACGTCAAGAGTCTTCTCTACGCTAGACGGTACAAGGTCAAGCAGTCCAGGAAAAGGCGAAGATATAAAAGAATGGGTTATCCCCGAATCAAACATAATACGAACAAGGTGATTAACGACTACGATAATACCTTCGATAAGGTCGGCCTGATCGCTCTACTCGATGGTTGTGGCAGCGTAGACTCACCCATTCGTCTTCCTCTGTGCCTGTTGTTGTTGAGGTCTCTATTGCTGCAGTTGACTGACCTGAGTCGCTGGCTTACTTGAACAGTATTGTGCCACGTGACTCAGATGCTGGCACTGGTAACACACACCCTTGAAGAGAGGGAAATAGCCAATGGGATGACTCTTGTTGCAACGCCTACAAACAAACAGAGCCTTCCCCTATTGCTGTCTATGTTGGGGCAGACCCTGTTGGGTCTTCTGCTTATTGGCCTTGCTTGTAACGACACCAATTCATATCCCTTGGAAAATGCGAAATTTTTTTTCTAAGAGTTGCAAAAAACTTCCAAGAGACCCGGGGTCCTTACAGTTCCAATTACAGCTGGATAACCACACACCACAAACGAACTTACATTTATCATCCATAACCAACCAACCAAACTCTTTTATTAATGAATCCATAATAGTCTCGTACTCAAGTCAAAAGTGAAATAACAACTACAGGAAATAAAAAGAATTAAAAGAAACAAAAAGTAGCATCACTATGTCCATAAGTGAAGCAGTCTAAAGCAAATGTAGCCCTCATATCCCCCTCAGAAGCGAGTTGACTTCACTGATCACCTGTGGCTGCGAAAAACCAATAAAGTAGGATGTTAGAATCCAAAGAATCCTGCGTACAGCTCCCTCTAGTGAATCAAATAAGAATAAAGAACATAAATAAGATTCATGTAATATGTTAGAGGGATACAGTTATAACCAATTCATAAGACAATTAACCATTCATGTAAAAAGAAAATAAACATTATGCATAAAAAAACATTAACTAAGCAACATGGATCACAATTTAAGCAATAAAGGGATTAAACATGCATTATGAAACAACATCATGCATTCATCTACAAATAACAACTAAGGAGACAAGTAAATATGCATGATCTAATGCATATCTGGAATATGCATGATTTATATGCAATGCATGAACCCTTTATTATCTTTCATTTAAGTTTTCCTCTTTCCATATGCATACCCTATTAAATGCACACAATTTAAGTTCCTCTTTTTAATTACAGTTGCTCGAGGATACACCAAACGGGTAAAATCCCCGAGATCAAGTTAGGTTCCCAAGGTAGCTTAACACACAATTAGTATTTTATATTGGGTTTCAAACTTAGCCCTCGACCGATATCAAGAAACAGCATCATCCATCGAAACATTGAAAAACAACATCCAATGTAAAGGACGCACTGAAAAACAGCATCCACTAGCGCCACTTTCTTGGTATACCAAAACAACAGTTGTGTCTACACACCACCCTCAGGCAAAGTGGCGGGTTCAACCTAAAACCGTGGCCAGGAGAAGAACCTCAATATCGGGTTCAAGGGTAACAACAATGCACACGGAGTTTTAGTATCCTCACGGTCCCCAAACCGCTAAGCTCAAGATTACCTTTCCGTAGAAATAACATCAAGGGAACGTTAATTACAATGTTCTCTTTCTTATCTTGTTGTTAATATTAATTCCATAAATTTGCAAATCAACATGCAAACATAAGCTCGCAAATCAGCATGCGTAAATCTTCACGGTCTACCACCCGTGACAACAATAGAACAGTGCAATTAAAACCACAATGTCAAATATGACTTTTGCAATACATAAACAAGTAAAGCAAAGAGCACACTGACTCAAGGCATCCCACAGCCCATGATGATCCACCTTGATCATCTATTCATTCATACGCAAAAATCTTAAGGAACATGTCAATGCATTATGTCCATATCATATGCCTTTCGATCCACAATCTTCAATGCCCATTTAGAGATGTGCATGAAATAATAATATTCATATACATGTATTCATTATTACAATGCATGATTCCATATAATCATGTCAAATGCACGCTTCCATTCATGAATCAATTCAATTAAACAAGTGAACCAATATATGATTTTATTCATGAATCGTACAACTGAACATGTGAACACTCATGCCATGGATTACATGCAAGACATGATAATTTCAAGTCTTTACATGCATAAGAAACAACTATGCATTAATACCATGAACATGCATGTCATAAATAGCCTAGACATGTGTGCAATGTCATATTCTCTTGCATGCATAAAACCAAGTATAATCCAATTAACACATGCAAACACTCAAGCCAAATGCATACTTTTATTCAATTCATGTATTCATGACTAATGCATGCTTTCATTCACGAATCACTCCACTTAGAACATATGAGTACTTATGCCAATACACATGCATAGCAATAAAAAAATTCAGAATTTGCACATGCCCACAAGATGTGTAACATTGCATTTGAATATTGATCATGCATAGTTATTCAATGCGAACTCCAATTCTAACGTGCACGTAACTGAAGCATTCATAACAGGTAAAATCTAAAAATTTAGTGCACTAAACTGAACTTTCATCACCCTATGACAATATATTTAATGTATACAAATCTTAATATTAGATCCACATAATCCGGTACATTATCCACATCAAAAATTCCTTTGAAATGTGTAACAAGTATGAATCTACATTCAACACATGCGAAAAATTTCTGATTTTCTAATTCGACAAAAACCCCAAAGTGTTTCATTACTTAACATTTTTTTTTGTGTTCAAATTTGTCCAAACCGATCCTAGCCGACCCAGTCGGCTGGGCTCTGCCAACGTATGGCTGCCCAATCAAAACACCAACAGTCCCCATTTGTTTATTTGTTTTTTTTTTTTTGTGCTTTCATAATCAAAACTTTGTTTTCTGTTTTTTCTTTTTTTTTAATTGACCAGGCTGAACCCAGCCGACCCAGTCGGCTAGGGCTCAGGCCCTGCGCCTGCCCAACCGACCCAGTCGGCTGGGCATGGCAGACCACCAGTCTGCCCAGGGTATTCTGCAAACTACGTCGGTCCAGAGATTTTTTTTTTTTTTTTGTTGACAGGCATGCTGCCAAGTGCACAGCATACCCATGAGTTTTTAAACCTGCAACGTCCCTACACAAGGTGACAGTGCACTAGCGGATCTTACCAGACAATAAAACAAGAGGTTAAATTTCCAGTTTTACACTATGATCTAATCATGCTTAACCACAATAAAGTATGGCAGCAAAACAAACTTTGGTACAAAAATTTCTGATCCGACATAAACCCAGAAATAATTATTATTGTTCAGTAGGTATAAAATTTTCAAGGCGATATACACTTTATATATTCAAATCAATGGTACACGCAGATTTAAGATGGGGCAAATAAATCGAATCCTACTCAAACAGATTCTGATTTTAGCCCAGCGTGAGACCTAGTTCAAGAACAGTGATGTGGCCCAACATATGTGTATGCCCAGTTTACATCCTAATCAAAATCGATCTCAGCAAAAGAAGAATGATTCTTGTAGATTCATAAACACTAAAACTAAGTCCTTTGCCTATAGAATCTCATGAGAAAAAAAAAATCGTACAACATGCCCATTATGAAAATAATATAAATATATAATAAGACTCATATTACAGCAAGTTCTAGCGTACACAAACGAGAAACACGGTTCTTGAATCAGATACATATTTGTATCAGATTAAGCATGCTGGACACGGGTTTAAATCCTATCAAAGATTTACAAACTGGTTTGCATAATAAATACCCAGATTTATTATCGATCACAGTTTTGCAACAGATTTGTCATATATATATATAGATGTGTGTGTGTGCATCGGTCATAAAGCATGCTTTTGCCAGGAGAAAAGGCATTTAAAAATCTGAAATACACATGTCCAGCATATATCGATATTACACAAGTTGATTATGGGAACCTAAATCAGATTCACGGTTTCCTTCAAAAATATCATGTAAATCAGATTTAGGCATTTTTCCCTATTCGAATAAAAAGAAAGAACCCGTACCTTGCAAGAAAAGGTGAAAACAATGGTGGAATAGGGCTTAGGGCTGGAGCCTCTCTCTCTCTCTCTCTCTCTCTCTCTCTCTCTCTCTCTCTCTCTCTCTCTCTCCTTCCTTCTTTTTCCCCTTCTCTTTTTTTTCTTTACTTAAAGGTGAGGGAGAGGGGGTCACGTTACCCCCTTCTCCAGCCCTCTCTCTTGAGAGAGAGTTTCCAAAAAGTGGAAACTCCCCCTCTCTCTCTTAGTTTCCAATTTATTTTAAACTTCTACCAGATGTTGACTTTTTCATTCTTTTAAAAAATTCAACTTTCCTAAACCCCTTTTAGGTAAACATAGGGACTCTTTTGGAGAGTCCTATTCAGCCCGGAAATTAAATTTCGGAATTGAATTTAATTAAATAAATTATTAATTAATTATTAATTTTTAATTAATAAAAATTATTTATAACCTTCCAAAAATAACCAAATTAACCCTAGAGACTTTATAAACATAGTTAACCCCAAAATAAAGCTTTAAATTGAATTTAAAGCTAGGAAAAACATTGGACATGGATTCGGATCCGGATCCAAGATCCAAACCCATACCCATAACAAAAATGGATCCAGATTTGGACCCAAACCCGATTTAACTAGGACCAATTTAGGACCCAAAACCATAAAAATTCGGATCATAAGCCTTGGATCCAATCTGATCCAATCCCGGATCTGTTTCGACACACTGCTTCTTTTTCAAAAAAACACGATTTTCGGGCCAACCGTAGCTCGAATTGAAGAAAATAAAGTACCATTGTGCTCAGAATTCCGAGATGCATCCAACGATATATAACACGCATATGAAATTTCGATTTTCGTTCGAAATTATCCTGAATTTCGCTTGAATTTAAAGGTCAAAAATAAAACTCTCTACCATGTTTTGATTGGCTCGCCTCGACCTTGTCGATGAGACCAGGGTCAAACCTAGACTCAAAGGCATTGGTCTAAAAATTGAGCCTCGAACGATTTTTCTCCCAGACTTAGACAAATTTTCGAAAATCTCAAAAAATGCTTAAATACCAAAATACGAGATCTTACATCCCTAACCCCTTAAAAGAATTTCGTCCTCAAAATTAGAATGTCTGAAAAGGTGTGGGTAGTATGAAAATCAAGTATAACATGAGCCTAAAGGTCGATAATCAAGAAGATACCTTCGATCAGTTCAGTCTCATCCTCCTGCGTAGAAGTCGTAACAGCATAGACTCTGCCATTGGTCCTTCGTTGGCCTTGTTGCTGCTGAAGCCTCTGTTGTTGCTGTGGTTGTTGTTGCTGTTGCTGTCCTCCCTGAGTTGTTGGCTGGTTCGGACAGTAGGGAGCGATGTGCCCAGGCAGCTGGCACCGATAGCAAACCCCCTTGAACATCGAACAAAAGCCCTGAGGATGGCTTTCGTTACACCTGCGACATCTTGATTGGGCCTTCCCCTGCTGATGTCCATGCTGAGGTTGTCCCTGCTGACGTCCCTCCTGGGTCCGCTGCCTCTTGCATCTCTGCTCCTTCCCACCTGCGGGTAGGTTCTTCCTCGCACCACCAGCCGAACTACCTCCATTGTTGCCCTTCTTTTGTGAGTCGCCCCTGAACCTCTCTCATTCCTCGTTCAGGACCGTCGCAGTCTCAATCGCATCCGCCAGTGTAGTGGGTCGGCCTCCCAATACTTGTACCCGGAGCCCGTCCTTCAGCCCACGCACATACTTCATCGCCCTCGCCTTTTCATTCTTGAATAGGTTCGGGCAGTACCTCTCAAGGCTCCAAAATCTAGTGGTGTAGTCCACCAGGCTCATGTTCCCCTGGGTCAGGTCGAGGAACTTCTGTTGCATCTGCTCCTTGGCATAAGAGGGAAAATATGTGTCCAGGAACTGCTCCCGAAACACCTCCCAGGGAATCACGTCCATATCGACAAACTTCACCCTTCGCAGGGTGTCCCACCACTTTTTGGCATCGCCCTTCAGACGGTATGTGCCAAAAGGTGTCTTCCTATCCTCGGGGACAGGTACGACATCAAACGCTCTCTCAATCTCCTCGACCCAACTCTCGGCTGCCTCTGGGTCGACCTTGCCTGCAAAAGTTGGCGGGTCTAACTTCAAGAACATTTTGAAAGAAACGCCGCCCGCGTTCGAAACAACGTCGACAGAAGGGTCACGGGTAGTTGCCTGCGCAGCCTGTGCCGCCTGCATGGCATGTGCCACCTGCAGAGCCTGAGCCGTCTGTGTTGTCTGTGCCGTCATGGTCTCGGTTAGAGTGTGGATGGCTTTCATCATAAAATCTCTCTGCTCCTGCCAGTTCGCGGGAGTAGCAGAGGAAGACAAAGCACCCCGACGTCCATACATCTAATATATGAAAATTTATTAAAACTTTATGACCTAATCAATCCTACCCCCTTAGGATTGATCTCGTACGCTTGCAAATAATATAATCATATAAACCATTCTTAATTCATACTTAAAAAAGAAATAAATTTAATCAACAATGCAAGCTAGCATAAAAAAATCCGCATACTTAAGTTAAAGTAGTAGATAGCCTTACCAGTGAAGGAGACTGCTTTTGAGGATGAGGCACGACTTGCTGACGCTTCAGGACAGGACTCACATACCAAAAAATAAAAATTTAACACTAAAAAAATGATAAAAGTGTAAGACTTTGTGGTGGCTCTGATACCAAACCTGTAACGACCCCAACTCATATCCCTTGGAAAATGCAAAAATTTTCTTTTCTAAGAGTTGCGAAAAACTTCTCAAAGACCGGGGGTCCTTACAGTTCCAATTTCAGCTGGATAACCATACACCACAAACGAACTTATATTTATCATCCATAACCAATCAACCAAACTCTTTTACTAATGAATCCATAATAGTCTCTTACTAAAGTCAAAAGTGAAATAACAACTGCAAAAAATAAAAAAAACTAAAAGAAACAAAAAGTAGAGTCACTATGTCCATAAGTGAAGCAGTCTGAAGCAAATGTGGCCCTCGTAACCCCCTCAGAAGCGAGTCGACTTCACTGATCACCTGTGTCTGCGAAAAACCAATAAAATAAGGTGACAGAATCTGAAGAATCCTGCGTACAGCTCCCTCTAGTGAATCAAATAAGAATAAAGGACATAAATAAGATTCATGTAATATGTTAGAGGGATACAGTTATAACCAATTCATAAGACAATTAACCATTCATGTAAAAAGAAAATAAATATTAAGCATAAAAAAACATTAACTAAGCAACATGAATCACAATTTAAGCAATAAGGGCATTTAACATGCATCAGGGAACAACATCATGCATTCATCTACAGATAACAACTAAGGGGACAAGTAAATATGCATGATCTAATGCATAGCAGGAATATGCATGATTTATATGCAATGCATGAATCCTTTATTATCTTTCATTTAAGTTTTTCTCTTTTCATATGCATGTCCTATTAAATGCACACAATTTAAGTTCCTCTTTTTAAATATTGTTGCCCGCGAATATACCAAATGGGTAAAATCCCCGAGGTCGATTTAGGTTCCCAAGGTAGCTTAACACACAATTAGTATTTTATATTGGGTTTTAAACTTAGCTCTCGACCGATATCAGAAACAGCATCATCCATCGGAACATAAGAAAACAGCATCCAATGTCGGAGAAACCATGAAAAACGTCTACTGACGTCACTTTCTTGGTATACCAAAACAACAGTTGTGTCTACACATCACCCCCAGGCAAAGTGGGGGATTCTCCCTAAAACCGTGGCTAGGAGAAGAACCTCAATATCGGGTTCAGAGGCAACAACAATGCACACGAAGTTTTAGTATCCTCACGGTCCCCAAACCGCTAAGCCCAAGATTACCTTTCCGTAGAAGGAACATCAAGGAAACGTTAATTATAATGCTCTCTTTCTTATGTTGTTAATATTAATTCCATAAATTTGCAAATCAATATGCAAACATAAGCTCGCAAATCAGCATGCGCAAATCTTCACGGTCTACCACCTGTGGCAACAATAGAACAGTGCAATTAAAACCACAATGTCAAATATGACTTTTGCAATGCATAAATAAGTAAAGCAAGGAGTCATCCCAAAGCCCATGATGATCCACCTTGATCATCTATTCATTCATACGCAAAAATGTTAAGGAACATGTCAATGCATTCTGTTCATATCGCATGCCTTTCGATGCACAATCTTCAATGCCCATTTAGAGATGTGCATGAAATAATAATATTCATATACATGTATTCATTATTACAATGCATGCTTCCATATAATCATGCCAAATGCACGCTTCCATTCATGAATCAATTCAATTAAACAAGTGAACCAATATATGATTTTATTCATGAACTGTACAACTAAACATGTGAACACTCATGCCACGGACGACATGCAAGACATGATAATTTCAGGTATTTACATGCATAAGAAACAATTATGCATTAATACCATGAACATGCTTGTCATAAACAGCCTAGACATGTGTGCAATGTCATATTCTCTCGCATGCATAAAACCAAGTGTAATCCAATTAACACATGCAAACACTCATGCCAAATGCATACTTTTATTCAATTCATGTATTCATGACTAATGCATGCTTTCATTCACGAATCACTCCACTTAGAACATATGAGTACTTATGCCAATACACATGCATAGCAATAAAAAAATTCAGAATTTGCACATGCCCACAAGATGTGTAACATTGCATTTGAATATTGATCATGCATAGTTATTTAATGTGAACTCCAATTCTAACGTGCACGTAACCGAAGCAATCATAACAGGTAAAATCTGGGAATTTAGTGCACTAAACTGAACTTTCATCAACCTATGACAACATATTTAATGTATACAGATCTTAATATTAGATCCACATAATCCGTTACATTATCCACATCAAAAATTCCTTTGAGATGTGTAACAAGTATGAATCTACATTCAACACATGCGAAAAAATTCCGATTTTCTAATTCGACAAAAAACCCCAAGTGTTTCATTACTTAACATTTTTTTTGTTCAAATCTGTCCAAACCGATCGCAGCCGACCCAGTAGGCTGGGCTCTACCAACATATGGCAGCCCAATCAAAACACAAACAGTCTCCATTTGTTTATTTGTTTTTTTTTTGTGCTTTCATAATCAAAACTTTGTTTTCTGTTTTTTCTTTTTTTTTAATTGACCAGGCTGAGCACAGCCGACCCAGTCGGCTAGGGCTCAGGCCCTGCGCCTGCCCAACCGACCCAGTCGGCTGGGCCTGGCAGACCACCAGCCTGCCCAGGGTACTGTGCATACAAAGTCGGTCCAGAGATTTTTTTTTTGTTGTTGACAGTCATGCTGCCAAGTGCACAGCGCATACCCATGAGTTTGTAAACCTGCAACGTCCCTACACAAGGTGACAGTGCACTAGCTGATCTTACTAGACAATAAAACAGAGGTTAAATTTCCAGTTTTACATTATGATCTAATCATGCTTAATCACAATAAAGTATGGCAGCAGAACAAACTTTGGTACAGAAATTTCTGATCCGACATAAACCCAAAAATAATTATATTTGTTCTGTTAGGTATAAAATTTAAGGCGATATACACTTTATATATTCAAATCAATGGTACACGCAGATTTAGGATGGGTCAAATAAATCGAATCCTACTCAAACAGATTCTGATTTTAGCCCAGCGTGAGACCTAGTTCAAGAACAGTGATGCGGCCCAACATATGTGTATGCCCAGTTTACATCTTAATCAAAATCGATCTCAGCAAAAGAAGACTGATTCTTGTAGATTCATAAACACTAAACTAAGTCCTTTGCCTATAGAATCTCATGAGAAAAAAAAAAGAATAGAACAACATGCCCATTATGAAAATAATATAAATATATAATAAGACTCAAATTACAGCATGTTCTAGCGTACACAAATGAGAAACACGGTTCTTGAATCAGATACATATTTGTATCAGATTAAGCATGCTGGACACGGGTTTAAATCCTATCAAAGATTTACAAACTGGTTTGCATAATAAATACCGAGATTTATTATCGAACAAAGTTTTGCAACAGATTTGTCATATATATATATATATATATATATATATATATATAGAGAGAGAGAGAGAGAGAGAGAGATGTGTGTGTGTGCATCGGTCATAAAGCATGCTTTTGCCAGGAGAAAAGGGGTTTAAAAATCTGAAATACACATGTCCAGCCATGCATATATCAATATTACATAGGTTGATTATGGGAACCTAAATCCGATTCATGGTTTCCTTCAAAAATATCATATAAATCACATTTAGGCACTTTTCCCTATTCGAATCAAAAGAAAGAACCCGTACCTTGCAAGAAAAGGCGAAAACAATGGTGGAATAGTGCTTGGGGCTGGAGCTTCTTCCGCCTCTTCCTCCTCTCTTCCTTTCCTCTCTCCCGCTCTCTCTCTCTTTTCCTCTTTCCTTCCTTCTTTTTCCCCTTCTCTTTTTTTTCTTTACTTAAAGGTGAGGGAGAGGGGGTCACGTTACCCCCTTCTCCAGCCCTCTCTCTTGAGAGAGAGTTTCCAAAAAGTGGAAACTCCCCCTCTCTCTCTTAGTTTCCAATTTATTTTAAACTTCTACCAGATGTTGACTTTTTCATTCTTTTAAAAAATTTAACTTTCCTAAACCCCTTTTAGGTAAACATAGGGACTCTTTTGGAGAGTCCTATTCAGCCCGGAAATTAAATTTCGGAATTGAATTTAATTAAATAAATTATTAATTAATTATTAATTTTTAATTAATAAAAATTATTTATAACCTTCCAAAAATAACCAAATTAACCCTAGAGACTTTATAAACATAGTTAACTCCAAAATAAAGCTTTAAATTGAATTTAAAGCTAGGAAAGACATTGGACATGGATTCGGATATGGATCCAAGATCCAAACACATACCCATAACAAAAAGTGGATCCAGATTTGGACCCAAACCCGATTTAAGTAGGACCAATTTAGAACCCAAGACCATAAAAATTCAGATCATAAGCCTTGGATCCAGTCTGATCCAATCCCGGATCTGTTTCAACAAACTGCTCCTTTTTTAGAAAAACGCGATTTTCGGGCCAACCGTAGCTCGAATTGAGGAAAATAAAGTACCATTGCGCTCAAAATTCCAAGACGCATCCAACGATATATAACACGCATATGAAATTCTGATTTTCGTCCGAAATTATCCTGAATTTCACTTGAATTTAAATGTCAAAAATAAAACTCTCTACCACGTTTTGATTGGCTCGCCTCGACCTTATCGATGAGACCTGGGTCAAACCCAGAGTCAAAGGCATCGGTCTAAAAATTGAGCCTCGAACTATTTTTCTCCCAGACTTGGATAAATTTTCGAAAATCTCAAGAAATGCCTAAATACCAAAATACGAGATCTTACATTGCTCCCCTGCGTCTTGCCGCCAGCAGGTGGATTCTTTTGTGCACCGTCATTCCCATTGCCTCCTTTCTTCTGCAGTCCACCCCTGAACCGCTCCCACTCCTCGTTCAGGATAGATGCAGACTCGATGGCATCACTCAAAGTAGTAGGACGGCTTATCATAACTCGGACCCGAAGCTTGTCCTTCAGCCCGCACACGTACTGCCCTCGCCTTTTCATCTGCGAACAGGTTCGGGCAGTATCTCTCCAAGCTCCTGAATTTGGTGGTGTAGTCCACTAAACTCATGTTCCCCTGCGTGAGCTCGAAGAACTGTTGTTGCATATGCTCTTTAGCAAAAGAGGGAAAGTACGCTTCCAAGAACTCTCCTCTGAAGGTCTCCCAGGGGATAGTCTCGATTCCTGCAAACTTCACCTGGCGCAGGATGTCCCACCACTTTTTAGCATCGCCCTTCAAGCAGTACGTGACAAAATCCGTTTGTCTTTCCTCAGGCACAGGTAGGACACGGAATGCCCTCTCAATCTCCTTGACCCAGCTCTCGACAGCCTCTGGGTCGGCCTTTCCTAAAAAAGTTGGTGGGTCCAACTTCAAGAGCTGCTCATACGTGATCGCACCAGTGTTCGCAGTAACTGATGTGGGATGGACACACGTCGTTGGTTGCATCGTGTGCGCCTGGACATATGTGGTAACCGTCGTTGCCAAAGTGATGATGGCATTCGTAAAGAAGTCCCTCTGCTCCTGCCAAACTGCTGGAGCGCTAGAAGAAGAAGCACGAGTACGAGCATACATCTATAACACAAACTCAAGAGAATTTATTAGTAAATTCATACCCTAATCAAGCCTACTTCCTTAGGATTGATCTATAACAACAAGCATAGAATTTAAATCACAACACATTAATTTAAATATGTTTATCCCTATAATCAAAATATAGAAATTTACAATTTCATGACAGTAAGGAAACAAAATTTTACAATATAGCTCTTACCAGTAACCTAGAGATTGTTTCTGGAGTACGAGTTTGTGACTTTCATGGTGATGGTTCTGACAATTCTGTTAATTCTTATGCAAGCTTTGATACCAACTCTGTCTTATCTAAAGACAGATTAGTATCCCCAAGTGATTCCAATGCATGGTTCTGATACCAACTCTGTAAAGACCTCAACTGACCCTCGAAAATAGTGGAAATTTTTTTTAAAACATTTGAGGAAACACTCCCAAAGATCCGTGGTGCATCACAGATTTGATATACCAAACCACAAACCATTCCATGCATTGAATCAACTCTGAGGTAGTAAAATCAATTTCATTAATTTAATCAAAATGTCAAATGTCTAAGACACAAAAATCGTCTATCTCATATTCATGCCATCTTGTCAAAACTCAAACACCATCACAAGGCTTGTATCCTTCAGGTAGTCAGTTCAAGATATCACTGAGCATCTGTGCCTGTAAAACAATTTTAAAAAAACAAGAACCGAAGTCCTCGTACGAATTTCTCTAAAAATCTAAACAGTAAAGGAAATATCATAAACAAATTCATGAAGAAATTTCAGAGAAATTACCACAAGTAATAACTTACCACAACTATCTTACAATTCAAGAAATCAACCAAATATCATGCAAAGTCAAATAATTAAAGATACATGAACTAATGTTGAACAGTAAAATATACATGATTTAATGCACATGCATAAATAACTTAAGTTATTTATCAGAGTTGCTTTTGCATGCATGTCTTTATTAAAATGCACACAAGTTTAATTTTCACTTTTCTTTAAACTTGTGGATACTCAAAACGGGCACAATTCTCAAAGTTCAAGTTAGATTCTCAGTCATAGTTTAACACATAATTTGTATTTTAATTATTAGGTTCCACATTTGTTCCTCAACCGATATTAGGAATCATGACTTTCCATCGAAACATTAAGAATCTTCATCTAATGACGGGACATCAATAAAAATCATCAACCATTGATGTCACTTTCTTAGTATATCAATAACTACAGCTGACTCAACACCACCACCCCCAGGCAAAGTAGTTGAAAGCTCCTTAAAACGGTGGCCGAGAAGTGAATCACCGCATCAAGTTCTGAAGCACAATCGCACATGAAGTTTTAGTATTCTCACGGTCTCCCATGACCGCCATCCAAGATTCTCACACTGTGGAAGGGACATCAAGGAAGAGATTAATTACATTGTTTGGTCTCTTCTACCATTTCAAATCAATTTAAGTTATTTACGCAAGAACCATTTTGCAAATCCTTATGCAAAAAACAATTTTTGGCTCTGGCCCTCACAATTTAACAATGTAATTAAATTTGGAAAACCAATAATTTTCATAAATAAATTTTGCAATGCATAAATAGAATCAACAACAATGGAGCAACACATGCTCCTGGCCTAAACGGCCTGCAGTGGTTCACATCTGACCACCAACATATCTCAAAGTGATTTATGCATATTGCACAATTTCAATGAGCATGCAACACACAGTTTCCAAACATGTTCACAATGCACATTCAAAACACACACAAAAAAGTGCACGTTAAGCCAAGTACATAGGCATGCGAATATAATGCTTTCTGACCATACCATTCATGATCAATCTCATGCATATAATCAACCAAACATGCATATGATCACAGTCATGCAAACATCAAATTATTTTCAGATTCATGTGTATGATATGAATAATTGCAAACTGATCAATTTAAGATCAGATTTATGTATCAACTTAGAAAATACATATTCCAATCATAGTCATGGACATGAACATCTTCATGTACGTAAATCGGCTATGAAGAAATTTTTCAAATGCCGATCAGATTTATGTACATACTCAATTTCATATACTCAAATCGACTATGCAATAAATTTACCACTACTGGTCTGACTCATGTACAAGATCAGAATCATGTACATGTATCGACTATCAGAAAGCTATCCACAGCTAGTCCGGCTCATGTACATGATCAGAATCATGTGCATGTATCAACCATATCAATAAATATGCAATACACGGATCAGATTCATGTACATGACATGAATCGACCAAACATAAGTATACATCTCAACAGCTGGTCTGATCCATGTACATGGATCGGTCACTCATAATATCAATTGCCAAATAGAAAAACATGACTGCTGAAATTAGAAAATAAATTGCATCGGGGCTGATTCATGTACATGAACAGAATCATGTACATGGTCGGCCAGGCTTAAATAAACCTGTAAACACCATGCTGGGTTGATCCATATACATGATCAGAATCATATACATGAGTCAGCCAGGCTGAATAAACATGTATGCAAGTCAGTTGGACTCATCCATGAATATAATTATAATCATGTACATGGGTCGGCCAGACCTGATAGAACATGTAAACAATTGGCTGCATACATGAATCAAACTCAGCCCTTGAAAAAGAAAGTCAGCAGGCTAGAATACACAAATATATTTATTTCCAATACAAAAAATCATGTAATCGACAGTCTGAGAAGCATATATATTTTTCAGCAGCATGAACAAGAAAGATCGAAGTAGTTGGCCTGCATATATACATATGTATCTATTTAGTATGCGTGAATACTAAACTCGACAAATCTGAATCACAAAAAGTATATTTAGATGCATGGGTATGAAACTCGACGGATCTGAATCACAAAAATATATTTAGATGCTCGAATATGAAACTCGACAAATCTGAATCACAAAAGTATATTTAGATGCATGAATATTAAAATCGACAGATCTGAAACTACATGCATATTTTTAGATGCATGGCCAAGAAAATCAACAAATCTGAACTTCATAAATATTTTCAGATGCATGCTTAATGAAATCGATAAACCTGAATGCATGTATATCTTTGCATGATAAGCAATCTGAACATATATATATATATATATATATATATATATATATATATATATATATATATATATATTCGAATGCATGAACAAGGAAAATCGTCATGCATGGAAATAATAATATATATATATATATAATCGACAATGCATATATATATGGCTTTAAAATTAGATTTCCCTTTTTTCCCACAAAACTCATGCTTAAATCGATTTATACGATTCTCTTTCCCTTGCGAATTAAGAGAGAAACACGTACCTTGATTCGTAGATCGAAAACTAGAGAAAAATTTTGATGGATGATGTATTTTTCTCTTCTTCTTCTCTCTTTTCTTTCTTTTCTTTCCTTCATTCTTTTTTTTAAACCTCTCACACGAGTTTCACCCTCTCTTTTTTCTCTCTTTCTCTCTCTCTCTATCTCTCTCTCTCTATCTCTAGAACACGAGATCTAGAGGAAGAGAGGAGCTAGACCCCTTTTATATTATTTTTAATTTATTCTAGATAGGGGTGACGTCCCCTCTAGATGCCTCTATGATAGTAGAGTTTTACTATGTGTAGAAGAACTCTACACTCTTATCCATCTAGATTATGTATAATTTTTCATTTAATTTTATTTAATATCCTTAAAGAATATTCCAAAGGGGGATGCCCCCCTTCAGGAAGTCCTCATGGGGTAAAGTTCTACCTCAGGTAGAACTCTACCTCATCTTTATTTTAATCTAAAAGTTGTTTTTAAAACTTTAAATTCAAAGTAATTTTAAAATTGCCATGGATGAATTTTGGATCTAGATTTGGATCCAAGATCCAAATCTATATGGATCCTAACCTGAACCAAATCCTAGTCAATATGGATCCTGAATTGGGTCCAGATCCATACTAACTTGGATCAAATGGAGCGAATCCAGTTCGATCCAACCAAGAAAAAGTTTGAAAATAGAGGTTAGTCATTTTTTAAAAATGCATTTTTCGGGCCAACCGTAATCCGAATTCGAAAAAGCAAATCTCCTACGAGATCTACATTCCGAGGAAGATCTAACGGTGGTCATACCTGAATTTTGCTTTCGAATTTCGCCTAAATTTAACCTGAATTTCGCACAAATTTAAAGGTTAAAAACCCAAAATTTCTCAAGTTATACATAAGTCAATTAGCTCATGTCAATGGGCTCTGAGCCACACCCAGACCCAGCTAATGTCACTCCTATTTAATTATTTTCACATGATTTTATCAATTAAATAAAAATATATAATTTAAAATTTACATTTTTCGACTTCAAAAATCATGAAAAAAATTACAAGATATTACAATTTGACTGGGTGATAACATTCCAAGCCTATCAAAGACATCCAATTGATGAGGCAGGCAGCTGCAAGTACAGCTTTGAACCAATAGCACTTTGGTACATTCCTGTTGAACAGCAAGGATCAGGTCACCTCCCAAAGGTGTCAAAATGTCCTCTTCACCTCTGTACCCTATTCTGAATTTGCACCACACTCACGTGTTTACATCACAACCACACATAGTGTTCTATGTATTCATGTGAACTAGGCTATGATAACAAGCACATTTGAAAGGAAGAGCATTTACTTATATGATGAATCTTTTCCCATCAGAAAATTAGTTTCCCTTTTCCTCAATTAGCAAACTTGACAATAAGAACGGCCTAATGATCAAAAGCAAGGAACTAATGTTAAGCACATAATAGCCAGGGTGAACAGCCAGTATGAAAACAATAAAGCAAAGCATGGGGAGAGGTACAATATCATCAAGTTAGTTTCTTCAGTGAATCACAAACCACATATGGTGAAAGTAAAAAACAGAGACTCAACATGCATGTTTAAAATACATAATGGAATTTCAGAATGCAGAAATATTAAGTATTCATACCTGATTCAACCTCTTTGCCAATTGAGGAACGCCACAACGATCAGATAAGTTGTGATACACCTGTCATAATTGGTAAATTTGGTAACCTACATTAGATAAAACTGAAAAGTACATCACCATAATGAAACTGCTTGCAACAATCACAATGGCAACAAAACTGATACCGGACGACTACGGAAGAAGTTCTCCTCAAAGGCAAGTGCTTCAGCAACGCTCCTATTTTGTGTGATGTCCTATCAATGATATCACATGACTTTTATTCAGTCAAAAAGTCAATTATTTGAATAGAGCAATTGCTCAGATGCTTTCAAATCCAAATAAAAAAAATAACAATGAAAGCTATATGTGCATGCTTTGCAATAAACTTTGCAGACTTCTTACAATTAGATTTCTTTGTAAACTTTGAAAAAAAAAGGACACATTCTTAATTTTCATTTTAATGTGAAAAAAAAATGCAACACCATGGTAAAACCCAAAAAAGAACATCAGTAAGATAGTTGTTGAAAAGGTAAGGAAATGAATGCTGGGTATTTTTTTTTTACTACCAAACAGCCGAATATCAACTACTTGCCAAACTCAACACATTAAATAATATAATGGGAAATATTCCAAATAGATGTGATTATGAGACCCCATGAACTGCATGTTATGCACAAAAGAAACTACAGAAACAATATACCAATAATCTAGTCCTTAAAATGCAAAGCCGAAATATTATTTTTCACTAATGTAAAGGACTACCAAAAAACAGAGGATCCAGTCCTAACTTAGAATATATAGTTAAATGATTTGGACATCTTAGTGTCATACAGATTTTCTAGCTGCTATAAAACAATCACCTGAGAGATCCCTATACAGTGTATTTCTCTTTATGCTATGTCAAAATGCCTCAGTGACATCAATTTGATATCAGACAAATCCATGGCAAATGAAGACACCTTTGATGAGCATGATTGACAATCCAAAAGAGCAAGACAAAGGAAAGATCCATTGGATAAGGAAGTAGACATCAAGTATGAGAATAGGTAGCATTTCCCATTGAAATCCACTTATAGCAAAAACAGACAAATCACGATTTCACATGCAAGTTCCAAGTGAACCAGCAATTTCGCTTTTTCATTTCTCCAGGGAAAAGGTGCAGTTATTAAGGTACATAACACCCCAACTAGCCCCGAATAAGAGACTGTTATAGCCATCAGATAATAAACCAGTGTCAAGTCCCAAATGCTAAGCATCGTGGCATAGAAGTCTGGGTCGGAACCTCCATTATCTTCTTTATATGGGATATGTAGACTCCACAAATTAGGTAAGAAATGTATGCTCCTGAAGGAGAAAGTGGATGCACAATGAAATTTTGCACACGTAGAGTCATCTTAACCACACACATTGACACAAGCTCAAACTTCTCTTTCGAGGATCCACATCATACAACAAGATTTCACCAATAGAAAGTCCACAATGTTCCATTCATATGACAATGTTTATTAAACCACGTAACCATATCATTTCAAAAATATTTCCAATAAGAACTCTATATTCAGCTTCTCTACACTAGCTACAGTTTTTTTTTTTCTACTTCTCCATGAGATCATATTTCTGCCCAAAAATATGCAATATCCTGAAACAGATATTCTAGTGTTTGGATCTCCTGTTGAATCCGCTAAGTCAATACATGTACGAACCAACTCATCATCACATGCAAGCCGTATCAAGGTATCACAACACTTGAAGAAGAATCCAGGAAAGGTATTTCATGTGCAAATCATCGTCATTGACAAACATTATCTATACAAACGTCGATTAAACCAACTGCTTAGATGACAGAAGATCTGCATTTGGGTTGTGTGCCTTTGTAGGTCGCAATCCTGTACCATAGAAAAGCAAAAGGCAAATGTTGTGTATGGATTGAGTTGCAAGTGGGGTAATAGGGTTATGGCACTTGGAGCATGTGAAGGATTATGGCTCGTGTCAATTCTAAATGAATTGGGTATGTAGGTCTTTTCCCATGACACTTAATAGTGATAATAAATCAGCCATAATCGCATTCTCCACAAATGCACTAAAGACATTGAGATTGATTGTCATTTCATCCGAGAAAAGATTGAGAAAAAAAGATTTGAGGTACTCTATGCAAACTCAAAACCAATTGGCTAATGTGTTTACCAAAGAGGTAGGTAGAAGCGGACATTATAAAATTATAAGATGGGAATAGTTGATTTTTTCATCTCAGCTTGAGGGCGAGTGTCGTGAGGTCATTTTTGTTCATATTTTGGTTGACCAGGTTTGACCTCCGCTTTCTCCAATCCTAACACATACGATGTCATGTGAATAGTTGTAAAGGCATTTACATCAAAATTATGCAGTACTCATACTTCAGAACAAAAGGCAAGAGGGGCCATAGACCCATTAAACCCTCTCATTCATTCTCTAGAACCCTCTTTCCTTCCCCTTCCTGCTCTTCTTCCCACAACCTATTCTCTATCAATTTTCACTGGTCTTTTGGTTCTAAGAGCTTGCAATCTTCAAGAAGAAGAGGGTTCATGAGTGATGAACAATTACATTAGAAAAGAGTACAGATTCAAAGGAAACCCATGTTTGAGCTTAAAGCTTACACATGCACATAACTAGTAAGAGCACATATAAAAAACTTAAATACTCTGAAGCAGAGGAATCCTCTGACCAAGTTACCTCCTGACTTCGATTAACAACACCAATGTAACCAAGGCGAAGGGGAACCACATTTCCAAGCAAAAAGTTGCACGCATCCGTACCCCTGTCCATGATGTCCAGCTAAAACCAAAACACAATACCATGTCAATGTTACAGGATATAGACGTATAGAAACATTGACCAAAAAGGAAGAAAAGTTCTAGAAATAGTGGAGATGTCAAAACCTTTGTGATAACACCAATTGTCCGAGACCCTACATACATAAATAACTTTGTTTTAGAGATGACAGCAAGCCTTATGACTTGAAAAATAATGAACCACAATGAATCAACACAGGAAGCGGGTGAAATGAGAGTAACGTATAGTACCATCAGGATCTGCAATTCTTGCCATCTGAAGCGCATCCGAGTTAGCCAAGTCCGAATTAGCAGGGGTGACCGCTAATATTATGCAGGTCTCGTGCTTAATATACGAAAGTATCATAGTCCTGATCCTCGCCTCAATATCATTTGGCTGGTCACCCACTGGAACTTTCGTTATTCCAGGCAGATCTACCAGTGTAATGTTCAAGACATTAGGAGAGAAAACTTTGAGACGAATCTGTCTGTCGGAGACGCCCTTATTAGACCCCGCCTCCTTCTCAGTCTCAGCCTACAGCGACGATTAGCATGCACAATTAGCATTGTTTTCTAGCCGAAAATAGTGAGATTAGGATATCCAAGAGAATCAATTCGAAGACGGCTAAGCAATGCGCTTCAACAAAAATCAATTCTATTTCCCATTATTTAAGTAAAAAAAAACTTATATATTAATCGATGAATCGTTAGGAATAAACATAAGATTATCAACGATGAATCGCATATCTTGCGATGACTGCCACAGCAATGCGTTTCGAATCAATCTGGTTTTCCATTAACGAAAGTAAAGAAACCAAGAACTTTGTATCAATTGATGAAATCATTAGGGACAAACATAAGATGATCCGTGATGAATGGGGTATCTTGCTATGACTGTTACAGCAAGGATATGATAAAATAGGAACTGAAAGAAAAGACAGGACCGAATTCGGAACACGACTAATCATGGATTATAGCTGTTAGGGGTCGAGATACTGACCTGAATTTCGCGGCGAATCGCCGAGAAATCAGAGAACCGCTTCCCAGGAAGGTGCAAGAACTCCCCCCACTCCGAAACCTCGGCATCGGGGCGGCGAGGCAGGTGAACGAGTTGCAGGACGAGGGGGCGCCGTGTGCAGATGTCGGAACCCCTGGGGAGGAAATCCCTCCCGACGAGCGCCTCGAGGACGCTCGACTTCCCGCTGCTCTGGCTGCCGACGACGGCGACCTGCGGGAGGTCGATGGTGGACGCGCTCCCAAGCTGAGCTAAGATGTCCTGCAACTTATTGACAATAGGTATGACGGAGTGCCCCAACGAATAAGGGGAAGAAGAGGCAGGCTGCTCCTCCCCGGCCTTCGTTCCTTCCGCCATCGATCTATTCCTTCGCAAGAAAACAACCACCGAACGAAGGAAGAGTCTAGGGTTAGCAGTACGTAACAAAATAAACCCCTTTTTTTCTTTCAAATGGTTCGCAAATCAAGGCAAAGAAGAGAGAGAGAGAGAGAGAGAGAGAGAGAGAGAGAGAGAAGAAGAAGAAGAAGAAGGAAAAAGGGGTTTTCGGGGGTGGGAGAGAGAGCGATCGATGACGAGATAATGATTTTAAAAACTGCCACTAGCAACAACCACAAATCTTTCAATCTTTCTCCCTCTGTCTTCTCTCTGTGGGATTAGAAGACGGTAACAATCACTCTTGCAATCAGAGAGAGGGAGAGAGAGACAGAGACAGAGAGAAGAAAAGAGCTTGAATCTGTATTGCTGGTTTTGCTATTTTTGAGCGTGAGGCGGCAGGGACTTGGGGAGTCGCCCCTTTCTCTTTCACAAAGTTTTTATATATATAAGTTTGCATACACGAAAGGTGAGGGCTTTCCGTGTTGATTTGAATTTTTTTGGTAATGTGACAGTCCTTTCGACTGAGCATGTGAACCACCAATGAGGTGGTGGGCCCGATTTATTTTAGTTCCCGAATACTTGAGGGACTGTAATCATGTTGCCATGCAAATGGGTCGAAGCCTTGACCCGGTTCCAAACGGAATCCGACCGTGCACTGAAAGATCCGTGGACACGTGGATCAAAGTCGGATCTAGCATGAGCCCCATGCCAGATCCAGATAATACACATCCAAATTTCGATGGGAATAGGAACTACTGTGGTTGGGTCTAGTTGGATCCAGGTTGAGTAAATAAAAAAATGTTCAGAACCGTTTCTATCCTAACCCATTTTAACAATTCTACATGTAAATCAATATTTTGACTCTTTCTTAGCGGATCCAGAACCACAGAGTTCCAGACCAAACACAAATCTAAGATTCTATTATGATGTTTGAGAGTTGGACCCACTCCCTGAAACTAGGATCCATTGTGAAACCCGACCCAATCCGTTTGCATCCCTGGTCCCACCGAAGACGCTCCTCTCTTTGCCAAGCTTCCTTTTTTAGTCTTCCCTATGTCTGTTATATTATTATTAGTATTTTTTTAGAAACTAAAAAGTGTGGGACTTGCCAGTAAAGGGACGGTTGCATCGTGGTTAGCAAGTCAAGTAGTGAGCAAGGGAATGGTCCGGATCCGGATCTGAAGGGCGGAATAGGAAATCATCACGTGGTTCATTTTTGAACCAATACAACAACAACAACTACGCCTTTATCCCAAAACAATTGGAGTCGGCGATATGAACCAAAAAGAAAAACATTCTAGGTCTGCCACATGAATCCTTCTCCTCCAATCATTTCTATCCAATGTCATGTCCTCGGTGAGGTTCAAAGCATTCATATCCTTTCCTATCACCTCCACCCACGTCTTCCTAGGCCTACCCCGACCTCTTTTAACTAATATATTTTCTCATTTCTCCATCCTTCTAATTTGAGCATCATTAGGCCTTCGCCGAACATGTTCAAACCACCGTAAAAGATTCTCTCTCATCTTATTTTCAATGGGTGCAACGCCTACCTTCTTTTGTATCTCCTTGTTTCGAATCTTATCTTTTATTGTATTTTCACACATCCATCTCAGCATACGCATCTCAGCTACACTCATTTTTTGAATATGATGTCTCTTGGCAGCCCAACATTCTGTACCATATAGTAAAGTGGGCCTAATAGTCGTCCTATAAAACTTTTCCTTCAACCGCAATGGCATTCTACGATCGCACAACACTCCAGTTGCACTTTTTCATTTCATTCACCCAACCTTTATCCTATGATTTACATCTCCATCAATTTCTCCATACTTTTGAATGATAGATCTCAAATATTTGAAACAATCATGTACCAGTATTTCTTGCTCACCAAGCTTCACTACACTCCCATCACTACTTCGTTGCTTACTAAACAGACATTTCATATATTTTGTTTTACTCTTACTCAACTTAAAACCTCTTGCTTCTAATGTCTGTCTCCATAATTCTAACTTAGCATTAACCCCAACTCTAGACTCATCAATCAAAACAATATCATCAGCAAACAACATACACCATGTCACATTTTCTTGAATTGATCTTGTAAGCTCATCCATCACTCTAGCAAATAGGAAAGGGCTTAAAGCAGATCCTTTATGTAACCCAACCGTTATAGGAAAGGTTGTCACCCCTCCACAAGTGCGGACATTGGTTACTACTCCTTCATACATATCTTTAATTATACTAATGTACTTGAGAGAAACACATTTGTTCATCATTGTCCACAAGAAAATGTCCTTAGGTACTCTATCGTATGCCTTCTCCAAATCAATAAAAATCATATGCAAATCTTTGTTCCTCTCTCTATTTCTCTCAATAAGTTGTCTAAGAAGATGTATAGCTTCCATAGTTGATCTTTTAGGCATAAAACCAAAATGATTATTCGATATCATGACAACGTTCCTCAACCTATACTCAATCACCCTCTCCTAAAGTTTCATAGTATGACTCATGAGTTTTATACCACGATAGTTTGTGCAATCTTGTATATCACTCTTATTCTTATATAGAGGCACCAAAGTACTCTTCCTCCACTCATTAGACATCTTATTTGTTCATCAAATCTTGTTAAAAAGATTTGTCAACCATTCTAAACCTTTCTCTCCCAAGCACTTCCAAGTCTCAATAGGTATACCATCTGGGCCAACTTTCCTTCTTGATTTCATTTTCTTCAAAACCACTACAATTTCTTTCTTTTGAATCTTGCGCATGAAGTCACGATTCATCTCATGAAAAGGAATGGAGAAGCGTGGAATCATAACATGTTTAGGGTGTAAATGTTTCAAATTCAGGTTTAATATCCGACCAAATCCGCGTCTGATTAGTTGGATTCGAGAAAGAAATCAGATTCAAATTTGGTATGCAGTTATTTTACAGCCAAATCGACTCTGAATCTGATTAGGCTAAAACTGATTAACCAGATTCAATAATGCCTATATCTGAACCAAGTCTAACCTGTTTACATCCCTAATTACATAATAAATCTTAACGACTACAAGATTCGTGTTCCTACTGGAATGTCAACAAAAGGCATTTTGGTTTAATGGCAAGTTTGTAGATCAATTTGACAAGCAATGCAACTCAATTTTGAGTTCAGAGTTACTTTAAATCTGATATGATTTTAGTTCAAAGGCAGTAATTTTCAGTTTAGTCAAATTATATGTGATTATTGCCATTTTATTTGTTTTTTTGTTCCAATACTTGGTTCTTGTTTTAGTTGTTTAGATCTTACTTTATAGGTTTTAGTTCTACTTTGACTGTTCTAGTTCTCACATGCAGTTAGAAAATACATCTGCAATTTCATATTAAGCAAACACCAAAAATCTGTCTTTTGAAGCTGCTTAGGATGTCTAGGAGAAAACCCCATGCTCTCGGAGCCAAGAAATCACAAAAGAGAAGAGAGTCATTTGAATAATTAGCCACTTTGAACAGATAATTTCTGCTTATTCTCATGAAGATTTCATCCCTTGCAGGACTGCCCTTTACAGCAGCAGTGCAGTTCTCTGGCACAGAACAACAGTGGCAAGAATAGCTAGAGGCTAAAATGCATGTCCATCTTGAAATGGAAACTCATTACGTTGAGCTGGTAATTATAACTGCTGTAAACAGCAGTAACCGTTAGAAACTGAGCACAATGAACAAAGACAGATGGCATGATGAAATCATTTCGTTACTGCAGCCTTCTTTTTTCTCCCATTGAACTATCACTGCACCGGATGAACGGTTACAGTGACATGAATAAACTAATCAAGCTTTGAATATACCCAAATGTGATTTCTAAAGTAAAAAAATGAACACGTCTGTCATGTTTCAACATAAAACACATTAAAATGTAAAAGAAAAATAAGAAATAAAACCTTAAAAACCCACTTAATAGTACATAACACCATTTTCTTCAAGTAGCTTTTTTTTTGCAATGTAATACCACAAACAATTAGCATTTTAGGTGAAAAAAACACCAGGGATTGGACTCTGGCCCACTCAGGTTACCCACACCCATCCTTATTTGCAGGATGCTCACCCCAGGATTCAAACACAGGATGTTCGAGAAGACAATTCACAGCATGTATAGCTGACCATTACACATTTTGAAACAACCCGACAACAATAGTTTCCATGGGGATTGAAATGTGGGCCAGAATTACTTTACTTGAAGCTCTAATTGTAATATCTCGCAAATTTGAGTCTATTTTTAAATTTAATAAGTATATTTTGTATTTAAATAATTATAATTTTGATATCTTGAATTAATATAATATAAGGTATTTATAATAAGAGCTGACCCTGATATGGATCTTGGACTCGTTAATTGAGATCCATGATCCATATGGATGTGAATAAATAAGTTTTGAAAAATGAATGTTAACTAAAATAATACACACACACACACACACATATATATATATATATATATATATATAGAGAGAGAGAGAGAGAGAGCGAGTTTTGTTAAAAAGGTTTTTTATTTCCTTAAAGGAATAGAATTCCTTAATTCTAAAAGGCACGTCCCTTCTATAGGAGTCCAATTTTGACTAGATATAGGTGTGAGTCTCTACTTCAAGGCCCTTTATGCTGCCCAATCCTCCGCCGGTGGCTCTATTGGTCATCTCCTCATTCGGACTATTAACCTAGCCCAATCCAGATCCATGCAAACTCCGTTCACTGATGATGAGATCTTTTCGGATATTAAGGACCTGTCAGGTTGGAAAGCTCTTGGCTTCGACGGCTTTCCCATGGACTTCTTTTGTATCTTTTGGTTTTGCACTAAGAATGACGTTATCAAAGTCTTCGTTGAGTATCATGGCAATTGTCGGTTGTCAGTCCACATGCACTTAGCCATTGTCTCTCTCATCCCTAAGGATGTGGCATCTTCTGATATCTCGAGATTTTGTCCTATTTCGGTTTTGGGGAGATCTACCCATTATTGTTAAGGTTTTGGCTAACAGGCTCAAAGTCATCGCTTCTTGGATTTCGAGTTCGCTTTTATCCCCCTTAAGCAGATTCATCACTCCTTCGTCCTTGCCTCGGAAGTCATGCACTCTTTGAATATCAGCAACCAACCTTTTTTTTCTCTCAAGCTCGACTTTTGTAAAGCCTTCTACTCGATTCATTGGTCTTTCTTATTTCATATGCTTGACAACTTTGGTATCGGTCGTCGTTTCTCTTGATAAGTGCGCAAACTGGTTTCAAATGCTCATTTTTTATTAAGATCAACGGAGTTAGAGGCTCGCAGTTCAAGCTTGGATGCGGTATGCAGCAAGGCTGCCATCTTTTCTCTTTGTTATTTAACGTCGTTGCTGAGGGCCCCGTGGTTTTGTTCAAGAGAACTGCAGATTCTGGCTTTATTGATCCCCTCGGCATCTAGGAATTTCTCCATCATATTCTCACCTAAGCAGACAATATGATCCTCTTCGGTCGCACCTTCGTGCAATAAATGTTGAGATTCAAGCTCATCCTTCAGTTTTTCCTCTCTTTGTCGGGTTTATCTCTGAACGGCGGTAAATGATGCATGTCCATGTTCAATGCCTCCCCTTCCTTGTTGGCCATTGGGCAACAGATTTTTGGATGCGCTAATTCGGATGCTCCTATTTCCTGTATGGGTCTTCCTTTACAACTTACGTGCATCCCCTCAGCCGCTTGGAATGCTACTCTTCAAAAAGTCTAGACCAAAATTTCCTTCTGGAAGGCTTCTTACCTTTCCATCGCAGGTAGGCTTACCCTCATCAAGCACGTCTTATCCTCTATCCCAAAATTCCTTATGTCTATGTTATTGATACCCACGGGCGTAGAGAAAAAATTCTCCCGTCTGATGGTGGATTTCCTCTGGTCTGGCTGTCATCCTCAGGCTGAGCGCCATCTGGTGGGTTGGAATTCTTTGTTGCTCTCTAGGTGTATGGCGGGTCAAAGGATTCTTGCTTTGAGACTTAGAAGTATTGCTCTCGTCGTGAAGCAATGCTGGATGGTGCACCGTCCTGACAATCCATGCGCTCCCTTACTACATGCTAAATATGGCTCCCTTGAGTCATTCTTTTTTTATCATCGTCATCACAAGCTTCCTACTTCGCACATGCGTCGCATGTGGCTTAAAGCTATGTTTTTCATTCTCATGAATGAGGCAATCCTGACCCTGCCACCCAGCTTTTGCGTCGGGCAATTGCACCTAGCGGTGCTTTCTGCACCAAATCTCTTTATCAATCTCTTTTTCCTCTTGGACCTGACTGGCTACCTGAGCATTTCTTATGGGCTAAAGGCCCAACTACGCGTTCTCGATTCTTAGCTTGGTTGATTCTGCATGATCGGGTCCAGACGGATAATTTCCTCAAAAGATTGGGTTTCTAGCTTCCGAGTTGGTGCGTCCTATGCATTGCGGCGTAAAAATCTACCTATCATCTGTTTTGGGCCTGCCCCATCTTTGTGGATCTCTTCAAGAGTATATGGAACAAACCTGATGTCAACGTGCAACAGGACTCCTTCGTGCTTGATCTTCTGTGGGGCCCACCGCAGGTGCGCAGTTGCAAGAGATGGTGGCTGATCTGGAGAACTTGGCTCCTCACTACCTGTTGGGCTGTTTGGATGACCCGCAACAATGCGATATTATGTCAAACTCTGATTGTTTTCAATAAGCTCGTGCATTGCATCTTGGCTGATGTGTACGCAATTTTGCACATCTGCTGCCTTGGTCTCCACCACCTTCAACTTCCCTCTCTTCTTCCTGACCCTGGCTGAATTTGTCAAAATTTCGACTTCTGTCCTTATGTTTTTCTGTTTTTGCTTTTTTGTTTTTGACCCTTGCTTTGGGTCTGCTGTTTGTTTGCTCGCGGGCTCAACGTTTGTTGACCTTTTGTCTTAGTAATGTTGATGCTTCGTTCGTCTCTCTCTCTCAATATTGACTTTGAGAGAGAGAGAGAGAGAGAGAGAGAGAGAAGCATCAATGCCTTCTTCATCATCTCCTTCATCTTCCTCTTCCTTCTTCGCTGATTCGAATCACGCAAGGTATGGGTCTCCCTCTTAATCTAGTGTAAGGAATTAGACGAAATCATATCAACATGGGTTTAAGAACAGAGTGGAAATCTGTGAATCTGAGTACATATTTACAAAATTTCGGTTTTTTTTTTCAACATGCTTGTCTCTGCTGGTTTGGATATTGATTTCCTGATTTGGGTTTTGTTGAACCGAAAAGATCAAATCGTAAGGTCCTTTGCTGAAATTTAAGTCTATTGGGATGGGACTTATTGGTTATATGTCGATCTGTTCTTGAGTTGGGTACACGTTGGTCTGTGATTGGAATTGATCTTGTTAGAGTTAGATTCATTGGGATTGCATATTCTAACTTGAATGTCGCTTGGGATTGAATTCATGATGGGTATTTTTTCTTAAAAATTTTGTATATGACATTCCAACAATAACAAATATATTTATTGCTTGGTTTATGTCGAATAAAAATTTTTTGTACAAACTTTAGTTGTCCCATTTTTACCCTCTTATTCAATCATTATCGAATCATAGTGTTTAATCTATAAATTTTCCTGCATTTGTTTTTTTATCAGCATGAATTAGTTTGCTTAACCAAATTAGTTTGACGTTGATCTGATCATAGACAGATTGTTTTTCATGTGCTTAGATTAACATTTATACCTTGATTTATCATATGTTTTGAACCTTTCATAATTTCAGCCTATCATGTGTTTAGGAAACTAAGTTTAGGATGTATTGTTTTTGAGAAATAAGTAGATGCACAATTTGACCATGTACAAATTTAGTTTTTCCTAAAATTTGCCTTCTTTACTTGGATTCAGATTAAACCTTGTATAACTAAACATTACACTAATTGTATCATGTTTTGAGGTTGTACAATCCCTTTGGTTTCGTGTTTTAAAAGTTTGGATTTTTTGTTGGCATGGTAAAACTAATTTGCTTGTTTAAACGTGCATTCATTCCTTGGCCATAAATATGCATTAATGTTGTGTATTGTGAACACTAATTGGTATATTTATGTGTAATTGTTGTTCACTGAAAATTGCAATGCCATTTAAATTTTATTAAATTGTGTAGTGGTTATGTGTGAACCACTAGTGGGTCTTTGGAGGCCAGGTGCATATATTGTTCTTGAAATAACAAGTTTTAGATGAATTGTAAAACTGTTTTATATTGCTTTTGAATTAATTGCATTATTGTGATTGACTGCGCAAAGAATCAAATTTGTTAATGTATGCTAATTTGCATAATTGTTCTTGTGTAAAGAACTCTTAATTTAATTAAGAATGGTATTAGAGACCAAACAATGTAATAATTTGTTTTTCCTTGGTGGCCTTCTGAAAAGGTGAAAACCTGGGATGACGGTTACGGGGGACCGTGAGCTGTCGCATCTTGGTATATCGAGCAATGTCGTTTAAGGTGAGGATGCTTTGACAGCGATTGACTAGGGTGAGGATGTCCAATGATGTCAGTATGGCAACTTAGAGTGAGGATGCCCTTATCATCTCAACATTGGGTGAGGATGTCTAATGTTTTGGCCTAAGGTGAAGATGTGTGATGTCGGTCGAGGGACATGTGCAGGACACAATTAATAAAATACAAATTTTGTGTTTGAAATACAACTAAGGACTGCCTTGGACGTCGAAAATTTGACCCATTTTTAGTAACCACGAGTCTCATAAAAGATGAAATTTAATTATGTTGCATTGGTTCATGCATTCCTAAAAGTTTATTTTAGGAGGTGGTTTTTTGTTGTTTTTAATTGAACTACTTATAGTTCAAGTTTGTTTTGAATATGAATTATTGTTTAGAGCTCGTTTAAACTTATGTTTGGTTGGATTTATGTTATCTTCCTTACTGTTGGATTTTGAGAGGGTCTTGTACGAGAACTTTGTTTTTTACTTTGTTTTTTAAAACTTTTTTCAGATACTGAGCCTCAGTGATGGTGGGACTGACTGGTTTATGGGAGCAAGGGTTATAAAATGGTAGACCAAATTCTGACAGTTTTGAAGAGTTATTGTTTTGGAAAATTGTTGAACCCTAAATGAGAATTATTTTATTAAATTCAATTCAATTTAAATTGATTTATTTTATGTATAGAATGTGTGTTGCTTGTGTATATTAAATCTATGATGTACCCCGGATCCTTGGATATCATTTCACAATATTTTAAAATTATTTATTCATTTAAAAAAAAGCACAAAATTCGAGGGTCAGTTTGGGTCGTTACACTAATCAACTCTGCAGGGTTAACTTGGATGCTCATAAGGGTGCCATATATGTTAATAAGAGAAACAAAAAAAAATCAATGCTGAATCTTAAATAACCAGGCCAACATTCTCAGCAGCATCCTCAATAGAACATGAGTTTAGGCTTTGAACACTGGGCTGTGTTCCAATCCGCTGAAGGCATCCATTTATGAGAGGTAGTGAAGCCATCAAAATCATTTGGCAAGACCAATGGGTTAGTCCAAGAATGCAAGTGACTCGTGATAAATTGAGAAAATCACCCAAACTTTTAGAGAACGACAATTTTGTATGCATATCTTGACTATCCATTGTAGAGTAGAAAAATTATAGCAGTAGTTGTATGCTAGAGCTTTCAACACCCACATTTACAACTAAGAAGCATATGATAGTCAAACAACAAATTGGTAATGCATCCATAATGTCGATAGTTCTGCCATTGGTAAGTGTGAAATACAGCATCAAAGTTCACCTCAGTTATCACAATTTGGTAAATGTGGTTATTCTGCTTTGGTAAGGACGCAGTGTTCTGATATTCTTTCACCATGTTCATTCTGCAACATAGAAACATCAGATAGATAAATAAAGCCTTCTTAAATGAATGCAGACAACCTGGATGATTTGTCCTCAAATTGAGCAGGCAAACACTGATGAACACAGACATGGTGTCTGAGGTGGAAAGACAAAAGTCCATGAGAAAAAAATGGCAAAATGTAGCCCAGCTTTTTCAAAACAAGAAGAATAAATTAAAGAATCTGACTCACATGACAGATAATTAGACAAGGCATTAAATAAAAATCAGGTTCTAAATAGATAAATTTTAAAGAGCCTGGTAAAAGCTTTGTGAATTTAACTAAAAAGGCACCATATATTATATTACATTACATTTTAGGAGATAGATTTTTACAGTACATTAGGCTTTCAGTATTTTCCATAACAAGACCACCACATTTTCTGCAAAAGGAAGATTCTGGAATTAAAGGCCTTTTTTGAGAATAACGATAAACTTTAGTAACTGAAAAAATTTTTTTGACTTCATAAACAAATTACGAAACAAAGTGGAAAAAAGATGCAGGAAAGAAAAGCACATTGTTAACTGTGAGGTCTTCTTTCCACATTTGCTTAACATGCTTCAGCACCAGTAGATCAGATCCATACTTTACCCTTTTGAAACAAGACTATCTATGAAATTATTGTTCCTTTTTTACATTTCCCTCAATTAGCAAGGCTTAATGCCAATAGTGACTACAGGTACATTTGTTTTATTTGTTTTTTCATTTGCTTAAGATATTACATGTAAAGAAAATATCACCCATCCCAAAACAGTTAAAAATTCAAATTCTTAAGGAACAAAGAGTCAACTCCAAGGTTGCAGTGTAAATTTCATATCCAAGATTACACATCTCTAGAACTTGAGTAATTCTTTGATTTAATGTTTTCAAAAATTTCTATTTTGATATATTATCACTTTGCTTCAAAATTCCGAGTGAAATCTTTTCACAATTTGATCGTTAAAAATGATTTCCCTTTACGGTATCCTTTACAACACTTGGGCAAATAAGGACATCGGTTTAATTTTTACAACTGCTACAATTGGGTATACTGAGTTGTTATATTACATGAATATCTGGAGATACATAGAGCGGTTTAGTTATATAAAACATTAACCAATTGCAGATCCAGGCAGATCCAGACCATTTATGAATGCAACCTAATGATTTTAAACTATGACAACAACTGCATGCATGTATTACCAAATGATTTGGTTTGCCAGACTAATGTCATTCCAAAAAAGTGGAAACATATGCATATGAACATTACAGGAAACGGACGTTCAACTGCAAAATTAATATCTCAAGGACATGGAAAAAAGTGAAACCTCTTTGTATCCTACCAACCTGCAGTTTGAAAATAGTTGAGCTTTAAAATTCTGCTGTTTGCATTACTTCTTAACTATTGCTGAAAAGTGATCAAAGAACAGAAAATGTAGATATACCTTTTTAGATACAAGCAAGTAAAGTAAACCTCATGCTCTCTTTGAAACTCGAACAAGTAAAGGTATTCAATCGTTTCACAGTAGCTCTGAAGAATAAATTATCTTTATTTCCACTGTTTAAGAATTTCCCTTTTGATATTGACCATGCATTATTTCTTGAACAATCTACTCACGGCTGCAAGAGATGGAAAGATCTCTTTCATAAAAATCGAGCATATGCTGCAAAAGACAAGCATATATTGAATTTAATGAACAATCAAATGTTATTAGTAGTTCACAAATGTATACATCTTGAATTAACAAGCATATGGCTGGGCTTCTCCACCTCTCAAATCATCAGGCACAAATTCCAGATATCCTGTGAAAATCTGAAAACCTAGAATACAATGATATGACACAAGACAAAGCTGAACATAAAATACAAATACCCTGTGGCAATCTGAAAATCTTGGGTATACTTGATATGAACTTCAGCCAAAGCTGTTACAAAATTTCAAATCATGATATGCTAGCAGTTAACTTCTGTCAATTAATTGGGCATCCAATGAAGAGACTGTATGTGAATATTCACTTCCATCAGAACTTGCTTGAATTGAGTATATATAAATGGTGATCAGTAATGATTTGACTGAGATATAGCCGTCAACATCTGATCTGAGATGATGATCTATGCTGATGATTTGCAGGGCTTATGGAACTATATTGAAAAGGATAGCATGGCCTGTTCACAGTTCAGCATAGATGAAATAAGAAGAGATCCAACAATAAAAGTCCACTTTTTAGATTTTATAACCAATTTCCCTTACAATACAGAAAAGAAATACAACAAAAGACACAGCAGAAATGCTGCACCCACCTCCATCAGAGACAATATACAGGAATTGTCAGTCTGAGCACTTCGCTTCTCTATTTTTGGGTTTTTGATCTGTGATTGCATTGTGTCAAGCCGCTGGCATATGTCTTTCAGCAACTTGAACTCCTCCATGGTCTTCTCAGAGTTTTCTCTTCTCATGCGCTCTCTATCATCTTCCAATTGTTTCAATCGCATATTTAGCTGAGCTTGTGCCCAGTAGAGGCTGCTAATAGATAAAATTTTTGCTTTCTCTTCATGACATAAGTGCCCTTCTACCTTATTATGTTGCAGTGGTAAATTTGGCTTCCGCAGCCTGTGCTCACCATCCATGTTCATCTTGTTTGGTAGCTTTTCATAACTTTTATTGTCTCCTCTTGGGTCCTGAGGTACTTCAAAAACATCATAAACACCACCATTGCTCTTCTTAACTGCTTCAGTTTCCAGATGTGGACAGCAGGAATGCACATCAAATTCGGACAAATCCTCATTATCATCGGATTGGCAAGATGTAAATGAAAAACCGCTCCTGACTAGCCCTGGATGGTTCCCTGCTAAACTATACTCAATGTCCTCATCGTTACCAACTGCAGTATGAAAGGAGGACAACCTTGATTCTGAATTGAAATTCACAGGGTTAGAGTCAGAATTTATCCTACACCTCTCAGGAACCATCCCATCTGTTTCCTTCCTCAACTTTTGTTCTTCCTCCACCTCAGCTTCGCATCGAACCTCCACGATTTCATCCTCTTCCTCTTTGATAGCCAAATTTCTAATAGTACTCCATGGATGGAACAGCTTGATTTTCTTACTTGATTCGGCGTTGCTGCTCTGCTTCCCATTCTGGGGATGTGAAGAAGAAGAACTAGAAGCTTTCGATCGTGTAACAGGCATAGAGGCACTCCTCTTCATTTTTGCCATTCTTCTGCAATGCCCGTCTTCATCGTCATCTTCATCTTCTTCCTCCTCCTCCTCTTCATCTTCTTCTTCCTCCTGCCACACTGGTCCGGAACTCTTTCCTCTTCGCCCCCGTCTTCCCGCCCCTTCGAAATCGCCGATACCTAAGCTCAAGAGCTTGTGCTTGTAAGCCTGAACCTGAAACTCCAGCGACGCAATCTCCATCTCCTTCCTGTACATGAGTTGCTCAAACACCTCTAAAGATTCTTGGGCGTACTGCATCTTCTCCTCAGCCATCCTCCTGTACTGCCGGGCCTCCATTGCCACGGCGGCTTTCTCCGCCTGTAACCGCAGGATCATCGACATGGTTTCGCTGGCGGCGGTGGAGGAAGCCTCCCTCTCCTTATCTAACTCTTGACAAATCTGATGCAGAAGCTTGTTCTGATTGTCAAGGGCCTCTCTCAGCACAAGCACATCGTCCGAGCAACCTTCCAATTCTTCATCCATCTTTTCTGAAACGAAACCAAAAACCCCTCTTCTTCTTATTCTTCCACCTCCACCACCACCTCCTCCTCCTCCTCTTGTATCAGAAAACTCAATACCACCACCCAAAAATTTCAATCCACTCACAGATTCTAATGGAGACTTACCAACATAAGTTTCGACCAACCAAAAGGAAGTTTTCTTTCTTCTTACCCTTTCGATGCATCCTGACGCACGTAAGATGGTTTATCTGACTAGTTTATAGTTTCTTCCTGCCCTCATAAACCCAACTTGAGGCCGAGCTAAAAAGGTACACACAACCCAAAACATATACATACACATACACCACCTTGGACACAATAAACAACAGAACAAAAAAGAAAACCTTAAAAGCAAGCAGGGGAAAACAAGACACCTTTAGACATTAAGGAACAAAAATAATCATTCCCCTCAGAGTTTACAGACACAAACCATTAAAAAACACAAAAATACAGAACCCATGTTTTCTTTCTTTCTAAAAGGAAGCTGTGGTTTGGAAGGAGAAGGCATCAAATACAGAGGGAATAAGAAAACCGTTCTTGATGGCGAAAGTTGAAAAAGACCAGCCTTCTTTTCTTTTTGGTTTTTCTTTGCTTTTATCATATTTCATCAACCGTTATCATAAACGTGTACCGGGACAGCTAAGCACCAAAAGAAGGTCGCTAACACGAAGAGAATAGAACGGATAGAGGGTAAAAAACCGTTACCAACAGAAAATTTTGGCCTTTCTTCCCGTATTACTCGCACCTTTGTGTTTTTCCTCACATTCTTGACCTTATTTGTGTCTGATACGCTTTGAAAAGCCAATGACCAACGTGCTGCACTCATGATGGTGAGTGAGGGTCCAGTTGGGCAAATCGTATCTACGTTGGTTTTTAGCTTTTTGTGGGTTGTGAGGTGCGTCACTACACAAGTTTTCCAGATTGGCTCCTTCTAAATGAATGCTTTTATACGTAGACTCTTGCAAAGGTCTCACAGTTGACACCGCCCAACGGCTACAACTAGGGACACAATCTTGGTGCTTTTATGCTTTGGTGGGTCCCACTAAGGGGAAGGGACCGGACCCATCTCCATGGGAGATGGGGTGGGTACGGTCATGGTGGGTTGATTAATTAACTCAATTTAACATTAGGCTTTGATTAAACAAAGGAATAATTATTTGCTTCTGCTCGATCTGTTTTCATAATCCAAATGCAGAGAAAATATACTGCTATAATTATGAAACAGGGGCTGTTTTGAGGTTATTTATTATAAGCTGAATTCAATTAACCTTTAATTTTTCTTTATATAGAGTTGCTTAATTAACCGGCTCATATCTGTCTATCTAACTAGGGTTAATCTAAGATCCTCTTATTGAATTGTTTAATGCAGAATTATGGAGGCTGAATGACTCGACCAAGTTCGCACATAATCATCAACCCTCATTGTTGGTTTTGCTGTAGTTTAGATGGATCAGCCTTGATGCTGGATGTGAATAACATGATGAAGCAGGACAAGTTCTTCAACTTCATGAGTGGGCCGAGGAATTGGGCCCAAACTGAGTTGCGGCTACTAAGGAAGCCTTATCATTGTTTCCTTATCTAAAGATTATGTAGATTAGATGTTTCGATGGGTTGGGTTATCTAGACACGATTTGTACTACATATCTGGTGGCAGTAAACCTAGCGGTATCCCATGTGGTAAGCGGGGTCCTGTGTAGGGATGGCAGTGGACCGGGGGAAGCGGCCCCCCGCCCCGCCTTGCCCCGTTTGGACCGGGGATGAAGGGTATGAAACAAGGATGGAGGCGGGGACGAAGGTTAAAATCCATCCCCGTTCGGGGGTGGAGGCGGGGATGGACGTGCACTTTTCCCCGCCCTGCCCCATCCCTGCCACGATCCCCACCCCGACCACTTTTCCCTGCAATATCCCCGCCCCGCTCCGCCTCATCCCTGTTTGAACCGGGGATGGAGGACATGAAACGGGGATGAAGGCGGGGGTGGAGGATAAAATCCATCCCCACCAGGGAGGCGGGGCGGGGGTGGAGGATAAAATCTTGAGGCAGGGCAGGGGTGGAGACCTTGTCCCCCGCCCCGCCCCGCCCCACTGCCATCCCTAGTCCTGTGAAGGCCCAGGATCGAATCCCTCCGTCACATGGGGCGGCTGTTGTTCTGGTAGGGGTCCGCCTAACCCCAGCTTACCTTTAAAAAAAAACCTAGGTATGTTAAAGATGACATTGATAGCCCCTGACTGATTTTGATAGTTTCTTAGCACAAACAGCCTTAAGCGGCGGTTACAACCGTTATTAAATGTAATTTCCATAAAGCGTGGTGCACAACTGCGCATCCATTTGTGTTTACCCCTTTTGTGAGTAGGCACCTATGTATGTATATGGATAATACTGGCTACCCTCGAGTCTCGACTATATTGTACCCTCTAGTAGAAACTACCATTTTCTTCACATTTTCAAGGTTTATTTTTTATCAAGCCATGTGAATATGATTTGTTTAGTCAAAAACAAGTTTTAGATCGTCCAATCACATTATACAATTAGATTTTTCAAGGGCTTCAATTTCAACAGTCCATAATACATTCAAATTTTACTAAAAATCATGTTTTTACGTCAAACCCACTTAATCCAAAGTGCATTTCCTAGTAAATGGAGTATGTCGAACACTGTGGGGTTAAATTAATCAAATAAAGCTTGCACCTATGTGTTTTAGCTAGAGAGTGTGATACTCTAGAGTGTAGCCAGTATTTTCGCTACCCTCGACTGTACCATGCCCTCCACATTTTTATATATTTTTTGGATCAGGTTATAATCTATATAATTTATTTAGTCAAAAACAAGATTTTGATTGTCTGATCACACTCTAATTCTTATATTTTCAATTTTCATATTTTAATGTCCTTTATATATATATCCTAGACCATCTTAGACCTCTTTAGAAAACATCCTTGCCTGTGTTTTTTGTTTAATGTAAGCCCTCAAATATGATCTCTATGTTTTATTTAGTATGAAACATGTATTAGTTTAAACAAGTTTTTTTATGTTTAAATGTGTTTTTAACTCAACAACAAAAATCAATGGTTTTTAATATAAATCATAAATTCTTGTTAAATTGTTTTAATCTAAAACATGATTTTTAGTAAATAAGCAATGATAAACACATCTATAGGTTTTAATTAAGCACAACACATACAAGTATGCTTTTCAAAAGGGTCTAAAACGATCTCAAAGATCAATGGTCTGGAAGCAATGCATTTCTCATATATATGCATACTTGACCTGCATTTTGCCAATCCAATATAAGAAGGGATCAAATCCTATGTCACAATGATTCGTGCAATGATTCGTGGACTCGAAGACATGGGACTCGGATTCAACTCAAAAGTACAGAAATTTTAAAAAATAGGACACAAGGACATTGAATTTTTTTTAATTTGTAATCAATAAAAACTAATTTTAATATTTTAACATAAAAAATTATTTTATTTTAAATAAAATTCTAATGTAATAAAATACTATCTTAAATTATTATAATAATTCCATACGAGTCACTGTCCAAGCATGTCTGCTCGTTTCACTAGGGACAAACAGCCAAAACGGCATGTCCCTATGACATAGATCGAATCATGTCCAGATCCAGAACTCTACCAAGTGCTCTGTTTAGATCCAAATCTAAATCCAGACCCACTCATTGAAAATTAGACCCAGTGTTGAGTCAACCTTAATCCAACCCCATTTAAAACCCTAGTCCCTATATCGCTAGCAGAGGCCTGAAATGCCGAATCACAAGCGAGGTCAGATCAGGTGATATATCAAAACTAGGGCTGGTAAACGAACTGAGCAACTCGGCTTGGTTCAACTCGTACATGTTCAGTTCATTTGGATGGCAAGCCGATCACGAGCTCATTTCAGAGTGTTCGTCTCAGCTCGGCTAATATAAGCTCCTTTTGATACCTTATGTAGAATTTATTGTACTATAAATGTCAAAAAAGCATGTTAGCTCAATTGGGTTGTTGCTTACTTTTATGTAACAGGTTGAAAGTTCCAATTCTGTTATGAACCCTTTAAAAAAAAAATTATTTAGGCAAGCTAGCTCAGACTCGGCTCGTTTGGCTCAGACCTGTACGAGCTGAGCTCGGCTCGAATCGCACAAGCCATATGAGCCGAGTGTGAACACTATATGGCTGTAAATGAGCCGAGGTCAAAACAGAGGTTACAATCAAGTGAACTCAAACAGTTCTTGCAGGAAGCTACGACACGACGCTCTACAATGCAAAGTTTTTATATTTCAGAAAGACCCTCTCAATCCATAAGCATATAATGCCACTACGAAGAATCATGGTTTCCTTACTCTGAGCATGTCACTGACGACTTGAACAATCTATCACTTTAGTCAGAATATCAAGGGCATGAATGGTTCTCTGTTTACAGATTAAGCATATTGGCAATTCAATTTTCGGCACTTCAAATTCTAAATTTGCTCTAAATGATATACTTCATGTTGCTGTCATTACTCGTAATATTTTATATATTAAGAAGTTTACTAAAGACAATGATGTGTTTTTTTAATTTTACCATGATCGATACCATGTTAAAGATCACAAAACGCGAAAAGCAGTTATGCAAGGTATAAATGACAACGTATTATACATGAAGACCATTAATAAAGTGAACCAATCGATGGAAACTCATGGTGTGTTGGCATATGTAGAGTAGCGAGCATCCATTAAGCAGTGGCATAGACAAATCCTTCTTTTTGTACAATTCATCACGTTTTGCATAAATATAATCTTCCTTCATTTAATAATAATCATAGTTCTGTTTGTGAGGCATGTTAAATAGGTAAGAGTCACACCTTACCCTTTGAACCGTCTACATATAATATAATGTTGATGAACTACTTCATTTGATTTATTCTAACGTTTAGGGACTTGTGTTGTCTCAAGTATTAGAGGATGTTTTATATTATGTTAATTTTGTGGATTCTTTTCTCTAGATTTACTTAGATATTTTTTATTGAGAAAAAGTCTAAAGTGTTCTCACTTTTCAAAGTTTTTTAAAACAAGTGAAAACCAAGTTTGGACATCAGACTAAGTCCCTCCAAAGTGATTGGGGGAGAAGAATATAGGCTGATTTTTATATATTTGAAATCGTGTGGTATTGAGCATCATGTCACTTATCCGCACACACATGAACAAAATGGTTGTGTTGAACGAAAACATCGGTACATACTTGAGACAGGACTCACCTTTCTGGCTCAAGTTGGACCAACTCAAAAGTATTGGGATTATGCCTTTCTATCTGCGGCCTATCTGATTGATAGACTCTCGTATGATGTTACACACAAAAAGTCTCCCTTTCAAATTCTATTTCAAACCACCCTTGAGTATACTTTTCTCAAAGCTTTTGGGTGTTTCTGCTACCCATGCCTTCGACCTTTTAACCATCATAAACTTTAGTTCAAGAGAGAAAAATGTATTTTTTTGGGCTATAGTAGTCAACACAAAGGATACTTTTGCCTTGACCTTGTGTTTGAGAAAATTATCATAAGTCATCATGTCCAATTCGATGTTCCCTACAAAACTCCCCTACAACCAGACCCCTTTGTACCTCTTCCTACCTTCCTTGTATCCATCCCCTCCCTTTACCACTGGTGGATCATCCTCCCCCTCACCTGTCTGGTCTTCTCCCGCTCAATCCACCTCTCTCCATGAGTCCCACACTTGACCTGGTGCCCCAACCTATCCACTTATCCTTCAATGGGTTCGTCTTCACAAACTTCAGCCCCACTTCCTAACCATACCCATCAAATGGTAACCCGCTCTTAGACAAGTTTTTTGAAACCCAAAACCTATCTAGCCACTCGGTACCCTATCCCCAGTCGTGCTTCTTGTTGCCTCTCACCGAGACAGAACCCATCTCATTCACCCAAACACAAAAAGATGGTCGTTGGCACTAGGATATGACAGACGAATTTAATGTTCTTTTAAAGATTGGCACCTGGAGTCTTGTTTGGACTAAGCCTAATATTAATGTTATTAGGCGCAAATGAATTTTTAAAATCAAATGACATGCAGATGACACCCTATAATGGTACAAGGTACGTCTTATTGCTAAAGGCTATAGTCAAGAAGAATGGATTGATTATTTTGAAACTTTTAGTCTTGTCGTCAAACCTTTCACTATTTGGTTTGTCCTTACTATTACTTTTTCTTTAGTATAGTTCATTCGTCAGCTAGATGATCATAATGTGTTTCTTCATGGCATCCTATATGAAGAGGTGTACATGACACAATCGCAAGGTTATGTGGGCCCTCACTATCTTCATCAGGTGTGTAAGTTGCATACGGATCTCTATGACCTTAAACAAGCCCCTCGAGCCTAGTACTAGCGGTTAAGGTATTTTCTTCTCAACATTGGTTTTGTGAGCTCTCGAGTAGACACTTTGTTGCTTGTGTTTTATAAAGACTCTCTCCTTGTCTATATTCTTATTTACGTGAATGATTTAATTATCATTGACAACTCTACAGGTTATTTTACTAACATCATTGACAGGTTGGGTGATGAGTTTGCCCTTAAGGATCTAGGTTCCTTACATTTTTTTTTTGCATTGAATCTACAATTACTCCTAATGGTCTTTCTTTGACTTAGCAAAAGTACATGTTAGTTTTATTAGACCGTACGAATATGGTCGGGGCTAAACCCATCACCACACCTAAGGCTACCTCCACCAAGTTGTCTATTCATGACGGTGACTTGCTAGTTGATCTAACCCAATATCGTCAAATTGTGTGTGCTTTGTAGTCTCACTGTAACTAGACCGGATTTAGCCTTTGCAACCAACAAAGTTTGCCCGTACATGCATCAGACTACTGCGCATTGGACGGCTGTTAAAAGGATTCTTCGATATGTCAAACATACTCTTCATTATGGCCTTCTCCTTCCCAAGTGCCGCAACTTCTACATAACTGCCTTCTCCTATGCAAACTAGGTTGAGAATGTTGATGATCGCAAATCCACCGGCGGCTTCACAATTTTTCTTGGTTGCTCTCTTATCTCCATATATGTTGGCCATCTAATTTTGGAGAACACTTATACTGCATGATCATTGACTCTTCTATATATCCGACTTTACGAGACATCAATGTTATAAATTCTTTATAGTTGTTTTTAGAGACCAATATAGATCTCCAAATAGGTTGATCAATGCTAAATTAAAATACCTCTACCCTTTCATAATCCATCATAACCTCCTACACCAACCACATAATGTATCATTGAGTTAACAACGATCACTCAAAAAACCAACCTACAATAACCCTCGCAATCTCTATTCAATGTATGTGCACAGTGAACCCTAACCACATCTAACTAATTGAATGCTTATGTGTAATCAACCCTAACTCTAATACACAAGACAAAACCACCAAATATTAAGTATAGGAAGAGCAAACACGCAAAAGCAATTTTTTAAGAGGTTGCCAAGACCTTGCAGCATATAACAAATGATGTGATTCAATAAGTGAGGGAGTGGGTGATGCACACTCTTAGACACTCAAAACACCCGATGGCAATTAGACGGACGCACCTGCGATACTAAAAATCCCTCGAGGGGGTGGATAAAGGTTAATATTCAAAGTAACTTTCACAACCATACATAGGGTTACATAAATAAAACATCAACAACAGGAAAACATACATAATACATCCACAACAACCAAACAAAAATACTAACTTATATCTAAAAAATAATAAAAAACAATGGTAATCATCAGAATGGAATGAAAAAACTATCTGAAGAAGTTGATGAGCATCGAAATTGAGCAAAAAAACTTTCCCAAGAATCTTCACATGGATACAGAGAAAAGGGTAAAAACAAATGCATATATATATAGGTAAATTCATACGTTAAAAAGAAAAGCTCGCATCGCTTAAAGTCGACAACATGATAAAGTATGTAAATTTCACAAACTTTTCATGAATTTTGTATCAAAAGTAGACTTCGCAATTACCAACACAAAACTCCTGACAAAATTTGTAAGAGAATTTCACAATAAGTATCACATAATTTATAATTTCGCATGGGGATTGTGAAATAAGCGAGAAGGAATTTTGCATGGGGGTTGCAAGGTGGAGAAGACATGCACGTTCATTATGAGAATCTACTTTGTTGGGATGTAAAGTAGTCATTTTCGCATTGAATATTGTGATTCCTGCAGGAATACCGTGCAAATTTTATTTTTAGTGAGATTTAGCAAGATCGAGAGAGTATCGCAATGTAACATACAAAAATTGAGAGATTTGATCATGCTAAGAGTAAAAAGGTGCTAAAAAATAAAAAACCTACAAAATTGGACATTGAGAAAATTTTAAAATTTATGAGGATTTAAGAAAATACGTCAAATTTGTTGACATATAGTATGATAATTTTCCATTTGCAAAATTATCAGGTTTCAATAATAGGAGGTTTGCACTGTATCTCACAAATTTTGTATTATATATGCAGATTTAGTCTAGTATTTGCAAAGTTACGAGGTTTCAATAACAGAAAGTTCACATGATATCTCATGAATTTTGTACTATATATACAAATTTAGTAAAAATTTTATAAAGTTACAAAAGTTTCAGTTACAAAAAGTTTAAAGATTTGGTTATGCGAACTTCGTACTATATATAAATTTAGTAAAATATTTAGGAAGTTTCGACAGGTTTCAATTATAGAAAATTCGCAAATTTGGTTATGCAAACTTTGTAATAAATATGTGAAATATTTGTGAAATTTCACCATGTTTCAATTATAAGATCATAGATTTAGTTATATGAATTTCGCAAAATACGCAAAAGAAAAACGTGTGAATCTACCTTTTAGTAAGAGTATGTGGTACTCGGAGAGTGTACTGATATATCACGTGAACTTCAAAAGGTTCACTCATGTGAAGGGTAAAATGGTTTTAAAGAAGTCAAACATTTGTGAATTTAGATATGAGGCAAATTTAAAAATTATAGAGCACTTAGAGAAAGATGTTATTTTTGTCGTAAAAAGGTGGTGGTGGGAGAAACCGAAGACTACTTGTGCCCACATGGCATTTTCCCACAATGATGTTAGGATATTCTTTTTCCATGGTGGAAAGGGGTGCTAGCTCAGCAATTTCCCATGAAAACTACATGAAACAAAGGAGGGCTAGTAACTTGGGAACTCTAACCACATGATTAGATACAGTTAGAGACATGGGCACAAGTCCTAAAATCATATAAGTAAATAATTAAAACAAAGAGATGAGTAATTTTGTTTCCTCTTAATTGCCTGTCCATTTTTTTTCCAAGCAGAGATTCCCATGCCCTTGCAACAAGGAGAGATAAGGCTTTGGCGTGGTTCATCATTATTTCTGTCTTCTCAAGCACTGTTGCCATCTGCAGTGATATCTATGACAAGTACTCCGGTCAGACTGAAGCAAGATTGAAAGATTGAAGTGTTTCCGTGGGCATACTTCTAATGGATGAAGGATCCTCAATTAACTTTTGCCTTCTCCAACAAGAAATTTTGATCTGATGTAATTAACTTTTGTCTTCTCCAACAAGAAATTTTGATCTGATGTATGCTTTCCATAGATAAATGATAATCAATTTTTCATTTTTTTCACCAAAAGATTTTGGTTTGTCCTTGGCTTGTCATACAAGACTACCATACATAAAAATATCCCTAACAAAGGAACTGAAACACACACGTGTGACACACAGCAACTTAATTAGTAATCTTAATAGGACGTTGGAAGTTAAATATCTTTAATATTTGTAGATTTTGCTCGGTAGGAAGCTCGACAACTATAAATACCATAAACTTTTATAACTAGAGAAAAACATAATAATATTAGAGAGAAGTGAAAGTTCAGTTTTCAACTTGTTTTGCTACATGTGCAAGCAAGCTACACAATAGGCATCAAACCAAGCAGGCTCCCTTATGATGAAGAGTTGATTAGGAGAATATCAGTAAATAGTGGAAAGCACAACCATGAAGTGAAACACAAGTGTGGTACACAAAAAGTTTCAGGGTTGTCTAAAGGATCTCTGAGTTTCTACCTTCTTGGAGGAGTGTCATACTCAAAGCATAGATTACAATATCATCTAAAGAACCACATAAGATATATATGTTTTGTTGGAAGCAGTAGAGTTCAGGCAGTGCCTCTAGAACGGAATACCTTGGGAATCTTTGTTATTTACATTAGAGAATCTGGTTATTTGAAATTGATACTAGAGACTTGCTCAGAATCATACCCATCGACTGCTGCTATGCAATCATAAGAACATGTGATCATGCTGCTAAAAGCTTCTGAATGTCCTTCTGCACAAAAAGAAGCCAGCAATTCATAAATTCAGTAATTGAAGGAATGATGTCAAAATAAATCATATAAGCAAACAACTTAATCTTCCATGAAAATTTGAAAACTGAAGATACTAGCATGACACAAGAATAGATTCGAAGATCAAGTGAGCATCTGAACAAGACAAGTCTACTCAAGTGATGGATGGTGTAGCAAAGCAAAAACACCATCCCATAGTTGTCATCCGGTTTATGGGCTGAATTTTTCTATGCAGCAATTTATTTAATCAATTGGTTGCCAAGCTAAGGTCCTGCATGGCCAAATACCCTACTACATGCACCATGCAACATACCATTACCGAGTAAATAATTTAAAGGTATCAAAGTTATACCCTAGAATTCTCCTGCATAATTGATTTTCAATATAAGATTTAAAATGGACAACAACAACAACAACAACAACTACGCCTTCATCCCAAAACAGTTGGGGTCGGCGATATGAACCAACAAAGAAAATCATTTTGGGTCTTCCACATGAATCCTTCTCCTCCATATAAGATTTAAAATGGACAAAGGTGGAAAATAACAATCTTTAGTTTTAAGGAAACAGATTCAAGTATATACACAACATGCGGTTCTGACAAAGAACAGGCATTATCTCTGCAATATCAGAATAAAAAATTTGTTTATCACAGTGACCAAAAGGGAGATCTCAGCTCTTACAAAGATGAAGTAGAACATAAAACTTGTCAAATATTAATCCTGGTAACAAAAAGAGAGGAGCTTCTTATTGTTCAATATCTAATGAAAACTTAAGTTACAATCTTCTGAAGTTTCATGCCATAATGCCATGGTATCTCCAAAATTGGCCTCCACTTGAACAAACATTGAAAAATGAACTAAGTGACAATTGAATAGAAAGCAAGACTTTATTGGAGCTGGACAAGGACTTTTCAAGAGCTTCACTAAAATACAGAGATCTTCGCAATCTCTTTCCTTTAATGAACATCATCTTCATGCAAAGATTTTTCATAGAATAAAAAAGAAAAAAGTAAAAAAGAGGTGCAGGAGCCGACATAATCAACAAAAACGAGAAAGTAAAGCAAATTGCAATGAATATTAGAAACAGAAGTCTTTGGCGAATGAATAGGGTCACTGGAAACAGGAATAATTGCTTTCATTACATGAGTAATAGGATTACGATACTCATCACATGTGACTCAGTTCTCAAATGGTATAATCAGCAGTTATATGATATGCCACATAAAGTCCAAGTACCATCACTTTCAGAAAAAAGAAGCTGTTGAGTGGTGCAATACACAAGAATTCACAGCTTACATAGTGGTTTACTGTGGCTGAACGAGACAGCATGCTTTTTGATAAAGTGGTGATAACTAGAGGTGAACACTGTCCATAAGAAGATAACAACGGATGCATGGAAGGAGTAAATGTAGTTTTGAATGAGGACAAATGTTGGATCAAAACTACTAAAAGTGATGGCCAGCAACATGACCTTGCTTCCAATATATTTGACATACAATCTGAATCTCTGGGGAATAAGGGGAAGGAGATAAGGCAAACATAATATTTTTCCGTGAGCCTTGAGACCTCTACCCCTTACTCAGGATGTTCTACCACCTTCATTACCAGTTATATACAGGGAAAATACTGTATTCTTAGTTGAATCTTGAGTCAACACAAACATTACTTCATAATCAAACAATATGGCCTGTAGCTCTTCAAAAGTAGGCTGTGGAACTCTCCCTGTAATCACCACTATAAAGGCCATTTACTCATTGCCCAATCATTCTAGCGTTTGCATGAAGATATCATCACTATTTGAGCTTCTTACTGCAGCAAACTGGTCAACGACACTTGATATGATTGAGGTACTACCTCAGAATAAATACATTTTTTATAGCTCCACAATTGCTTTTGTGCTGAAAAGTTTTGGGCACTCAAGCCACAATAGTAAGCAGGAGTACTTCTCAATGTACAGCTTCATCATTTTTCTTCTAAACAACATAATCTGGATTGCAAGTAGACACCTTCTCTGTTATCATTTTTTTTCTTGATAGGCACCGCCATCCCCTTCTTTAGACACACATCCAGTAAGAAATTCAGTAGACACAATAATTGATCATCTAGGTGGCAAAGGAGGCAAGAATCAAGGTTAAATGAATGAATTATGAGAAACTAAACTAAAACAGCAAAAATGTATAAACTAAGGGCAAGGGAAAAAACAAACAAGGTACTGCGTGAGGCTGGTATAAGGCTGACATTAGCTTGAATTGTCACTAACATCAATAAGTATTCCCTTTTTTTTAACAAACACAGGCCAACCTGTGCTTAAATAACAATCAGATCTGATCATAAAATGAGATAGACTATTTTACAATAAGATAGACAATCCATCTGAATTTACAGTCGGAACTGAATACAAAGAGCACAGGTTGGCCATGTGTAAAAAAGAAACAAAAAGGAATGCCTTTTTGTAGATTCCTCACTGTTTAACATGATAAGAGCAGATCGAGGAAAGGGTCAAAAGGAAGCATTTAATCAAAAAAGAGTAAAAACACAGGAAATATTGATGTGTGCCTGGGCCCACGGGTTCAGACCGGGTTCAAGCTAATGGGTTAGGCAGGCTGATTCGGGTAAATCAGGGTCAGATTCAGTTTGGTTCTGACAGAGTTTGAGAGAAAATTCAGTTCTCTCAAACTACTATACATAAAAATCTCAAATTTTAGGACAAGGCTCTGGACACGTGGAAGAATGTCCTATTAAAATCTTAGGAACAAATTCCACAGACAGGAGATATGAGCTCGAGAACAGGTGACAGGGTTTAGGTTTTGATTGGGTTAGGATTGTGTTTTGACTATGACAGGCTCGGGTATAAAATATGGTCCTCAAAACTGGGTTGATGAAAAATTCTGATTTTTGGAGGGTAGGTTGGGGACATGTTGGAGGGTCTAGGTTTAAAATCTCAGCCCTAGATTGCAAGCGGTCATACCAATTTCTGTTGTTAACAGCAAACAGAACTTGGGCTGATTTGAGGTCACTCGGTTTAGGTCAGGGTTACCGAAAGCACTCATAGGGCTTCAGAAGCGCACTTTCCCAAAATGTGCTTCGAAAGCGCGAAACGTGGAGGGAAGCACCCATTTTAAATGGAAAGCGTGCTTCCCCGAAATGCGCTTCGAAAGCGTAAAACGCAGAGGGAAGCAACCCTTTTAAATGGGAAACACACTTCCCATTATTAGGAAGCTCGCTTCCCAATATCCTTCTTTTTTGGGGGGAGCTTGGAGAGTTTTAAGTTAACCTTTAATATTTTTTTTACTCAAAAAATAAAAGAAAAAGAATTTTTTAAAAGGTAAAATAATCATTTTGAAATTTCGTGAAATATGAAAAACAAAAACTGAGTAGGGTTACGGATTTTCAATTCCCAAATCCTAACCCCTCTTGTTCTAGAATCCCAAACTTTCGGTGAAATCTAGCGAGCTTCGACGACCTCCATGGGTGTATTATGATTTTTTCTTGATAAATTTATTTATTAAATGCTTGCAACATGATGCATTTGTTAAATGGTTGCAACATGAATATGAATTATGATTTTTTCTTGATGCATTATTTTTTAAATGCTTGCAACAGGATACATTTGTTAAATGGTTGCGCTTACATATATGATTCAATTTTGAGATTAATAAATCAACTTTAATGTTATCTACTCATGTTTTATTTTGTCAATGATAATATAAATCTTCTATTTTGGTAAATTAGCAAAAATATAATTACATTTTAATTTCCCTTTCGATTCTTATTTGCTTCCTTTTCGCTTTTCACTTGAATCCTAGGTTGCTTCCCTCTTCATTTTCCTTTTGAATCCTTGTTCGCTTTCGGTTTAATAATTACGTCGCTTCCGGTTCGCTTCTCTACTCGCTTTTGAGACGATTTTCGGTTCCCTTGTAAGTCATTTTGCGCTTCTCATTTCCTAAAATTTTAGAAGTGTCTCATTTCTCGCTTCCTGCATCGCTTCTCGCTCCCGTTTCCTTGACTGACAACCTTGGTTTAGGTAAGTTAAAGAAGAGGTTTGGGCTAAGGTCAAAGGTTGGGTTCGACTTAGTAGGGTTGGCTAGGCTTGGTCAAGGCCTTCTACAGGAGGTTGAAGGGCCAGGTTGAGGTGGGTTTCACCTGGTGTGCGGTTTAGGCCCCTTCAAAAATCATAGTTTTCAGTTTTTTTTCTCACTTCTAACACCGTAGATGTGATCACTCAGCCTTTGGATCGCCACTAAATCGAGTATGCTAAACACATCTAACGGTTCAGATCTATCATAAAACACTTAAAACCTATGGAGCAGAACAAGAAATGGGGCCTAATATGTTCAGTTCTATATATATATATATATATGAGAATTGAACATATTAGGTCCTATTTTCTCGTTCTGCCCCATTAGGCCCCATAGTTTGAAGTATTTTATGATAGATCTGAACCGTTAGATGTGTTTAGCATGCTCGATTTAGTAATAATAGACTCTTGGATCATGTTTTTTCGACAAAAAAATGTATTTTTATGAGCAAAAAAAAACGAAACCTATAGATCACATGTATGGTGCTAGATGTGAGAAAAAATACCAAAAATTACGATTTTTCAAGGGGCCTAATGGGGCAGAATGATATATATATATATATATATATATATATATATATATATATATAAGGAGTTTGTAATAGATAATACCTTTTAGGGGTATTTTGGTCATTTGACCTTGTAATAGAATCTGCCCATTAGGGGCATAACTGTCATCTCATGTTTTTATATATTTTTTGTATTAGTTTTTCTTATTTCTGTTTTTATTTTTTTGTTTTTTTGTATTTAGTTGGTATTGTCAAGGGCACTTTTGTCCTTGACTGTTGGGTGCTCCCCAATGGTTAGAAATCTAGCTGTTGGGAGCTCCCTCCCCAACATCTAGTTTTTTGCACATATATATATATATCTATATCTATATATATATATATATATGTTGTAACCTATGCATTTTGTGCATTTGATCATTAATAAAGAACATACTATGAGTGTTTTTTATTAGCCCTTAAGTGGCTTTTGTGTTTGTACCTCTTTGAGGGTTTGCTTTATGCCTCTTGTATGAGGTGTGTGGAGGCTTCTTGATTTCATTACAAAAACAACTTACATGATTTTCCAATCTCCAAAAATAGGGAAGTCGCCCCCTGGTGGTTCCCACAAAGGCTGATCGGTTCTGGGGCGGATTGGTGGATCCAAGTCCCATTTGTGCCTTCAATGCTGAAATGAGGTGGTGCCCTAGTCAAAGGTCCTACTTGGCTGATATGGCTTCCTAATGATGGGTCCCACATAGCTGATCTGATGAGGTGGTGCCTTAGGGGTGGTTTCCATTGTTGGATGGAGCTTGGAGCTGGAGCAGCACCAAATGGATCCGCTTCGGGTAATTGATGCAATGAACTTAGATCAACTTTGAGATCTTGGGACAATGGATGCGGATTGGGGTCTTCAGGAATTGGGTCCGTATCAGATATGAAATAAAAAAGAAGATGAAAAAAATAATAGAAAGCAAGGGAAGACATTTACCTTGAATGAGGCTTACACTCTGATACTATAACAAAAAATCAGCTAGCAGCATAGAAGGGGAGAAAGGATAGGATCAACAGCTAAAGGAGATCATCCAACTTCACACAGACACAAGGGACATCTCTATAATAATGTGTATAGTTTAGGGTTAGATCATCAAAATTACTGTTATAGCTTGCATAAGCGATTTACAAACTATATCCTTTTACAAACACATAACTTACAATGTTATCGCATATTTGCCATCTTATAGGTCTGACATAAAACACAAGTGTAGAGGACCCGATGGAAACCAAATCGCAGAAATTTCTGGTCATGAAGTAAAATTACAGAACTTTCAGTGACACATCCTTGCATACTGCTAACAGCCACCCGCTCAAATGAAACCCAGATGTCTCTTTTGTAAGGCTATCAAACATAATGTCTGAGTATCTGAGCTATTTCCATATGGAATAGGTCTTATTCAAACTCCGAAAAGAACCTTATTTCAAATTATGCTTTATAATTGGTCTAATTCTACCAATTGAACTGCATGCTAAAGTATTTTCATTATCTCAATGGCTTGCTTCAAAGGGGATTGCCCTGTGATTCAAACTAGTCCTCACTATATTTGTGGGAAGTGAAGGCATAATGTGGGTAGCAAAAGCAGGAAGTGACGAACTTACATTTTAAGAGGATTTTGAAAGCAAGAAGCTGTTAGGAAAAGATATAGGAATTGTATGTACAAGAGAGAAATTGTTAAGCATAAGAGGAGAGGTTCTAAGAAATGGAGATCATTATTAATAAACTATATTGAAAAATCTCTAGGTCACTTAATCTAGAAGAATAACATTCAACCTATCAGAAAAAAAGAATAACATTCAATAGAAATATACTTGTTGATCATTTGAACAGGTAATTGTTCCAAATTAGATTTATTTTTCCTTGAACAATCTCAAGCATTTTATGAGATGCCAGAAAAGAGAAGGAACCTCAATCTGAAAGGGCGTTGTTGCTGGGATGTATCTTTCTACCACCTTCCCTTCCTTATCCACCAAGAACTTTTCAAAATTCCACTTCACCAGATCACCAAGAAATCCTCCTTTACTTGACTTGAGAAATAGATACACAGGAGCAGTATTTGGCCCATTTACATCTACCTGCCTTGCAGAAACGATGATAAAAAGTGTAGTCTCACAGTGTAACATGAAAAATAGAACTGTTTGATTGAAAAACAGGATACCTTGTCGAAAATAGGAAATTCTGCTTTGAATCTTGTGCATGCAAATTCCTTTATCTGTGGATTAGTACCAGGTTCTTGCCCACCAAATTGGTTGCAAGGGAAGGCTAGAATTTCAAAGCCTGTAAAAGCAACCGCATGCCTGTGAGCTACAGGTGAAATCCATTAATGCGCATTCGCTGGAAGCTAAATTAGCTACTTGACTCTGGAAGTAAATTTCATTTAAGTACTTGCCTCTTTTCTGAAATTAACATTACACTACCTCTTGCAGATGTTGCCATTTACCAACTTATGAACTAAAATATAATATATATATATATATATATATATATATATATATATATATATATATATATATATATATATATATATATATATATACATACATTCATTGAAAGCTCATATAAGCAGGACCACGTAAATAAACCCTAAATACAAAAAATTACTAGATCATTCAATTCCTTGGGGAAAAAACTGATGTACAAATTGCCATTCAACAAGATTAATTAGGAGTAGATGCAATTATTAATTATACATAACCTCCAAATCTAGTATTTGATTGTGTGGACATCAGCATCTGCGAGTCACTGCTGTTCACGCAGGCCACAAACAGCAGATGTCTGGGATGGCTGGAACACAATTTCCCACACATCCTGCGAGATACTTTTTAGGTGTTCTGCAGTGTTCCACCACTACGCCCCACCTGGCATAGTGGTGTCCAGGACACCTGGGATAAAAACCAAAAAAAAAAAGAGGCACAGAATACCTGGGACAAAAACTTGGCTTGTCCAAGGCACCTCTGTGTCCGGCCAGCAGTGTCCAGGCAGAACTGTTCTACACAGTCCTGTCCGTGCAATCAAACATCCCAGTTACAAACCTAAGCAGCCATTTCTTGCTGAACTGTTGTGTGCTTAAGAGTTGTTGAACTGGGATGTGCACAACATGTGTAAAGTACCCGAGTGATTACTCTTGCATTTTGAAATAACTAGTGTGAATTTGTTTAAGCAGGAACCAATTTATTGCTTATGGAGTGAAGACTACTCTCATAGAAGCATACACGAATTGTAGAGCCACTCAAAATGTTGACGTCATTCCCAGTTCTCTAGCTAGTCAACCATGGTCACTGAGTTAATTGCACATCCATAAGCAGCATAATCTTTTCTCTCTTAGTATTTGCAAAACATCTATTTTGGTTGACCATGTCACATGACAACACATGAGTCTACTTTTCTAATGTAATATGCTTTAAATATTTCATTCGCTCCATCCATCATGATGCATAAACAGGTACTAAATTTGCTAGAATTGACATAAATCAGACTCACCTTGAGACTTGTACTTCTCATATAGGTGAGAAAGCTCTGTGTAATTGGAGTTAGTTAAACCGCTGATAAGAGCAGAAAAAAAAGGCCAACAAAAAAAAAACAAGTCAATATCTCATACGAAGGATAGAATCCAACAGGAAAGTAAACTAAAGCAACAAGCCAACACCCACAAAAAAAAACCATTGGATAAAAAAGGATGAGAAAAAAAAGGCACAGAAATGGAGCAAAGGAGTGATTGGTACCATCGAGAAGCAACATTAACAACCAAAAGCACCTTTCCCTTGAACTTGCCCAACGAAACATCCTTCCCATCGATATCCTGAGATTCACAACACACGACCAACAAGGAAACCAATACGAATCAACCAACAAAACCAATTGGGTTCAACAAAGCATCGTGTACCCTTTTTGGTTAAAGGGCAAGACCTTGACGGTGAAATCGTGGATGCTCTTCTCGGTGACAGAAGCGGCAGCGTAGGCCACACCAGGGGAGAAGGAGAACCTGTGTCTTCTACCGTTGCCTTGAAGGGGAGAGACGGTGGTGAGGTTGAATAGGAGGGAAGTGCTCCTGCGCCAGAATTGAGCATATGGGGAGTTGGGGAGTTGGAGAGGAGCAATATTGGTGGTGGTCTTGTTCAAGGGGAACAGAGAGGAAGGGGAGAAGAAGACGGCATGTATCGCCATCGAAGACGAGAAACAAGAAGAGTAAGCAGCTATCTGTTGGTGATGGTGGTGAAAAGGGGAACGGATTCTTTTGTGGAAACCAACTTAATAATTGTTTCCTACGAGTGTTATCACAGCGTCACTTTTACTATGGAATGGACGGACGCAGCGCCACTGAAAATTGAGTGGACATAATCAGGGCACGCTCCCGAACGCCACATGGACCACGCATAGAAGGGAGGTTGGAGATCAAGTCTGATCTTACGGGTCTTCCAAATAACGGACGTGCATTACGTGGGGGTAACATTTTGGTAACGACCACATGAGGCACACATGCTTTCTTTTTCTTCATTCTTTTTGTTGTTTTTCATGGAAATAACTTTACAAGTGCTATCTACATATTTTTCTTACTGGGAATAGTATCTTTAGATTGCGCGCACACACCGCCAGTCTCTCTCTCTCTCTCGGATTGTGGATATTTCTCTCTTGTGCTTGACAGGAGCATTATTATAACATATTTTAAAAAATTTATAAACAAGCCCAACATAACTTGTGAGATTTTAAAATTTGTTGTAAAGCTAAATATGTGTGCATGCCAATGCCTCTCATCACTTGTTTACAAGTAGTTAGTATAAAGTATAGATATCTATTTAATTATCTTTTATACATAAGTTTTTCTCATCTAAAAGATTGGATTTTTTTTCTCATTTTGGCCACTATCAATCAAATCATTTCACTCTCACCTTTCATTCCTTTTTGTCAATTTGGTTATTCGCTACATTTAAAATGTTGAATATCTTTTGATGATTAAGGTAAGAATCAAATGTAATATCATAGAGCAAACTAGCATTACCTTGAAATAAATCCGGACAAATCAACCTATAACTCAAGAGAGGCAAGAATCCAGGATCCATATGAAAACAGGAAAGTATTGGAGACCAGTGACGGATATAAATGAATGAAATGCAACTGAATATTAATGAAAGCAGCTCAAAGGATCCAAAGGTTTAATAGCGAACAAGATTGAAGGATGGGCAGCTAATCAATCTAGGAAAAATATGAAAAATATAAGGCAGCTCTGAACCATGATACCATATGGTGGTACTCACTTGTTTGTATGAATCTATCCATCAAATCAAATGGTAGATCTGATCATACAGATGCATTTAGCACGGTTTGTCTACTGTGTTAGAAGGTTTTATCTCATCTAATACATCATAAGATCTTATTTTTGGGACTGAAAATCAACAGCTCACAATTCATGAAAATAAGGGTGGTCAAGAAATGGTAATAAAACATCATATTTCAGTCAACTTTAACACCTGAAAACAGTAAATAGACCATGTTAAACAAGATCCAAAGGTTAGATTTTGCATTTGGAGGCTAGATGTAAATCAAGTGTGAATCACCATAAGTTATGGTGGTACTGTACCATCATAGAAGCACCCTATCAATCTTTGACAAAGCATCTACAAACGGTCTTCAAACCTAGGCTATTCCTTAAAAAGTTCAACCTTCTTGTTGCATTCACAACTGCCCCAATATTTAGCAACTCTACTCCACATATAAATGATCGTACATGCTCCATGTAAATACCATGATTTATGAACAGTTCTCTGTTTGTGAGCCTTGCATTGGATGGAAACACTGTTTTCATGAAGCCGAGGCATCTTTGCAATATTAAATCATAAACTGACAACTGTTGACAATTACAGTGGAGACATGAAGCACATATGAAGACAGATGACTCGATCACAGTAAGACCCATTTCATGTAATAAATTTTATGACTTCGCCTAACATAAATAGGATGCCTGAAGCAGTGATGCAATGCCATCTATTGCATGGTGTTCCCTGCAATTGATACGATCAATTTCATCTCACAAACTTTATCATTTTGCCTAATGTACATCAAATGAGCGCAAACCCATGTCATATTTTCTCTTTATAATACTAATTTTCTAGCAAATACTAGCCATGCTAGTTCAAAATTTTGCTAGTCAACAATTCACACTTCTCAGTGCAACACACAAAGTCCAGTCACATAGACATAAGCTTCGGTCCATTGTCAGGCATTCCCATCCCAGCAGCTAATTCTGCATCCAGTTGGGTATGTGGTGCAGGTCCCATCATTTGCTTTACCCTGCTATGAGCAAATGTCAGAACTCTATATAACTCCACAATAAAATCATCAAAAGCTTTCTCAAAGAGTTGTGATACCATTATGATATATTACAGCTCATTAAGAGATGCTGTTATAAAGCTGCACAATTTGAGTTTACAAAACTCATTTAAAAGAACACGTTATTACAGATATTGAAAAGCTTGGCAAGGTCCGTCTTATCAGGTGCAAGAATGCAGCTTAATGCCTCTTAACATGTGAGACGATTAAACAATGTTGCAACAAGCAAGTCTACATAAGCATGTGAAAATAGAAATCAAGTGCAGTTTGTGCCTATATAAGCATGTGAAAATAGAAATAAAGTGCAGTACAAAAACAATACTTGCAACCAAGAATGCATGGTGCAAACTGTAAACTGCAAACATATACACGCATGTATTATAGTAGCTGGCAGCCATACACTGGAGATGTTAGAGCTTCTAAGCTATAGTGACTTTTCAAAGGGAACATGTAAAAAAGTGAATAAAGCGTGTGGCTTTAATCTTCTAATCTGATGCTAATTTGGTGTACACAGAAGTGCATGTAAGACAAAGGTGCTTATGCCCTATTAGTGGAATTGACTAGTCAAAAACAAAGACCATTTGAACGTGTTGTGCAAGAAGCAGAATTTATTCCTATTGATCATTGATACTTTCATATACAATAATAATATAGCAAAACAAGAGTGTGATTTCAAAATCAAAACCAACAAGGTCAAAAAGAACCACAGGTGCAAACCTATGGACATACATATACCAATGATATTCTTTAATCTGCAAATTATATATCTGAAGTTTTCCTAAGGCGGATAAAAACACTAGTATAAATATCAGCAACTAGGTTCGGTGTAAAACACACATGCGGTCACTCGAACACACCTCAGTCTTGCCTAAGAACATCAAAAGTGTTATATTTTTTCCTTTTTCTCACAATAAATTCAGGCATCAGAAGGAGATTTGGGAGATCACACCTGGTTACGCAGCCTTAATTCTGGCTCTTATTATGGTGCACGGCTGTCATGTGCACATCCATGTCATGATATATTTTTCTCTTTTTGAAGTGTACCTCAAAAACCTTTCCTCTTCTCTCCCACATTTCAAAGCCCTTTTATAAGTTTTCCCCTTAAAGTAAAAACCTCAACAGTTATCATAAGATTTATAACAGCTAGGCTTTTGTCCTTATGCCTGTCCCATGGGTCCCCCATTGGCTCAAAATGAGTCCGTAGGCCGTGGCCGTCACACATTTTCCAAGTGAGAAAACATGAGAGAGGCTCATAATTACCAATTTAATGAAAATAGAATCAAATAGGTATTTTCTCATATTTTTCAAGGACTCAGTCACTCCCGACTAAATTTCGGAAACCAGATCGAGATTTTGACAAGTAAAAAATAAACCTTGGGGCTATTTGGGAGCCTTTAAAATTCAAAATAGGACTTTGGCAATTTAAGTCCAATTTTAAAAATATTTTTAGAATAATTTGACCCTTTTTCTAAAAACACTATGAAGGTGTTTTTGAAAATCTACCAATAAATCAAGGAATCAAGGATATTTTGATCACTATGTTTGAAATTTCATGAAAACCACACATTCCTAGAATGAATCTGGGATAGAGCCTAAGTCCAGTTTTAGGCACATTTCCTAGCAATTTTTACAATTTTCAAATCAAAATTTCTAGGAGCATTTTCAGTATTTAACATGAAGACTTATATAAAACTTTTTCTCAGAAAAAAAAGTCACTGACAATCAAGCACACTAAATTCTAGACCTTGGCTCATAAATGAACCAATTTGAATTGAATCACCTGAACCAGATCTAAACTGGACCTAATTTGGACTTGGATCAAGTTTAGAACATACCCCATTAAATTTATCCTCTCAAAGTTCAAACATATCTCAAGAGAGGAAGGTGAAAAGAAGGAATCATTCATGAAAGAATGACACAAATTAATAATTCTAACTCTAAAATGGAGGATAAGGAAACTAGTCAAAACCCAAGCTTGCAAAATTTAAGACCTTGACAAGCTAATTAAAGATTTAGGTATCTACAAGAACCCATTTGTTTCACGGTGTATCACAAGAAAATGGGTCACTTCATACCGAGCTTAAGAAAATGCAAGGCTTGAACAATGGGGATCAACTTTCTCTCTGCTATTTTCATATGAAAATCAAAACATACCCACCCCTGGGGAAGCATATCTCATGTCCTTTCCTCACTGTGCATCCCTTTCATAGATGTAAAAAAACCTATTTTTTGTGGGACCCACTAATGTGATGATTTTCCCATGTAAGTTTAAACAAATATCTAGAATAGTTTCATGTGAAAAAATTTTCATACAACTTTAAAATCATACAAAAATCAAGTCACCAACGAAAAGTCTTTTCCTCTATCGTATGTGTGAACAAACAGGCCCTTATGGAGTGTTGTGGCAGTCAGTTGATACCATGTAATGAAAAAAAAATAAAAAACAATAGGATGCCTCTTATGGGGCCTTACAAACATGCAAAAGTGTGCATAAACAGGGACCACTTATGGGTCAAATACAAGAACACAACCACAAAACCACTAATGGGAAAGAGAAAAACATAAAAATATACATGTTATTAATGGAGGAAGTGATTGAGAAAGAATTCTTACAAGAGGGGATTCATTTCCTATATATATATATATATATATATACACACAAAAAAAAAAGGGACCCAAAGGCTATAAATAGTCGTTGGGAGCACTCCCAACGGTTCTTTGGATCAAGTACATTATAAAGACAATAATGCCTTCGATAAAAATCTCTAGTGAACACAACTAATTACAATCAGTAAAAAGACAAAAATACCCCTATTGAGTATTGCCTATTACATCAATAGAAATATATACATATATTAATATGTATATATATGTAGATACACATAGCAATAAGTATATATATACTTAACAATATCAATGTGAGTTGGTTTAAAATTATGGCTTGCCTCCTATGAATCTTTTAACATGTGAACCAATATTGTAAAAAGCATGTCATATTGCATATTAAAGAATAAAGAGGTATAAGATACAAATTTATTGTATTGTGTGTTGTAATATACAAAAAAAAAAGACAAAACAAATTTCAATTTAAAACCTTTACCAAAAGTTAAAAATAAAAACTATTAAACCATAAGAATCAAAATATGCATTTGAGATTATTGCCACAAAAAAAAACTTATAATTAATAACCAACTGCACAAGAAAAACTTGAAGAACAAATTTAATCTTGGCATTCATAACACCCAAACGGAAAGGGTACTATGTATTTAGTTTTCTAAATATACTAAGTTTACTTATTCCAAATTTTTGACATGTGAATCTCTAGCATCTTGTTTCTGACTTTATTCCTAGCTTCTTCATATGCTTGAGAATATCCACCAACTTCACATTTCTAATGATGATTATGATTTTTGGTGTTTGTTGCACCCTTCTCCTCATTTCTTGCAAACTAACTATCAACCCTAATGCATGTTGACTTGAAAGCGTTCAATATACATGTAGCTTTCCAAATCAATGCCTTCACTTGTACTTTTTTAAACTTGTAGACTTAGCCTCCTCATGCATGAACAAAGCCTTACAATGGTAGAATTATGAGAAAATCGCTAAAATCTTCAATCTTTGAAAAGTTGAAAAAACTAGAGTAAAGATAAGAAATCCTGACCTCTTTTGCCCTTAAAATTGTAGATTTGGATGTTTCAAACACAAATGTAACCTCCTAAAAGTTGGATTAAGGTAAATCCTTGAAGATCTTGCACAAATAAGGCCTCCAAAGGGTTAGAGTAGAGAAAAATCTCAAAAAAGAAAAACAAGTTTTGTGGTATGGAAAACCCTAGAGGTATGTATATATTGGGGTGATATATCAGGTTTAAAGTATGAAAAGTGGGGATAAAATGATTCCTTTTATTTTTTTTTTAAATTTGGCCAGACATGACTAGGGAAAGGAAAAAAATCATGAGAGAGGCAATTTGTGCAATGCATGTTATATAACATGATACGCAGTGATATGTTGCAAGATTAGTAGTCAAAAGAGCTAGGCAGAGCCCAGACATTGTCCCCCACTAGGCACTTGATGGCACCTAGTCGAGTGCCTAGGCATTGCCTAGACCCACAAGAAAATATAATTATTTAAAATAAAATAAAAAATAAGAAATAAGAAAGAACAAAAAAACTTAAATATTTTAAAATACACAAACAAGACATGCCTATAATGTTTTAAACATCATATAAAGAAAATGCAAAGTGCCTATACTTTCCTGCCTCCATCTAGCATATAAATACAACTTATAGACCAGACGACATACAAATCCACCCAAGTATCGCTAAGTTCTTTGTTGCAGACCGCTAACAATCAGTAAATTCATCAAATAGAAAAAAGATGTCTGCTTTAGACCTTACCAGCAAAAGCACGTAGACGATCCACCTTCAAAAGAATGATTGCGACGCGAGTACAGTAACCTAGATACTAAAGCTCAATATGAGAAATGCAAGAAATCTTGATATCAACCATGACTTTGTGCATAATAGCATTACTCAAATTCCTTACTTTCCGATGAAAATCTTGTCTAATTTACAATGATGTAGTTTTCGCTATTTTTCTGATCATTTTCGATAGCAACCAAAACAAAAGAAGTAAAGAAAATAAGCCAATTGATACATCCAGTGCCAACAGAAACGCATGCAGCTGTAGCGCTAATTCACAAGAGATCTGCAAACACGACATGAAAATTGAAAAAGAGGCAGCAAGAGGAAGCACATACCGTCGCTTGTGGCGTTTGGTTCGAAAGTGTTCGTCTCGCACGGATGAATTGGCAAAATATCGGCTGATTTTTTCCATCGATCAAAAACAAAAATCAAAGGGGAAACGATTAAGAAACTTAAAAATAACATTCTGCGCGAACGGGAAAGGAAGAAACAACAACTACAACAACAGAAAAGAGAAGAGAAGAGAAGAAAAAAGAGCGGTCTCGTCCTCACTCGCAATGGAGGCAGTAGAATTGGCCCATCCCGGGTAGATCGTCGTCCAGAGGCAAAGGCGCACCGTTCTCCGCTCCCTCTTCACCTGCCTTCTTAAGTTCCTCGAAGACGGCATCATCGCGTGCAAACGACGGTTAAGTCAAACGGCAAACAAAGCCACAAAAGAAGAAGAAAAAACAGAAATTTGAGAGAGAGAGAGAGAGAGGGAGGAGGAGAAAGGATATCTTTGAGGAGGAACTTTGTACGACGAGCGGATTTATGAGAGAACCTCCTCTTTTTCACCTTCCTGTGAGGACACTTCCCTCCCATCTTCTTCTTCTTCTTCTTCTTCTTCTTTTCTGCTTCACCAGAGCGAAGCGATCAATCGATCAACACACCGCTCGATGGAGAAGGAAGTAGAAAAAGAAGAGACAGAAACCCTAAAAACCCACACCGCCATAATCCCACAATTTACAAAAAAAAAAAAAACGAGTTCCAGTTTCTGCGACCCAAACAGGACTTTTTTCATGTACAAATGGTTACATGAGAATGTGGGTCTTCACTTTTAAATGTTTCCCCTTGTTACTCGAACTTCCGAATAGCTTACGAGGCTCCTCCTCTAAAAGGGCAACACGTGAACATTACCAAAGTTGGAAAGGATCACACCCGCTCGGCTGGCTCGAGTGGCAGGTGGCTTGACAGAAAGTGCTGATGAACCCTTGGTCCCAAATTTGACTCCCACTATGTCTGCAGGAGCCTTTAACAGTTTAACGGGTAGGCTTAGCAAGGGTTTTGGAGTTGGTAGGCCCAAAGGGTTTGGTGCGATGGAAGGGACCTTGTCCATTATATGGGTGGTCAATGCTCCATCCCCCACGAGCAATCAGCTCCTTGCATTAATGAGGGCAAAGGATAAGTTTTTGTTTAACTAAAACTTAGCAAGTCGCTAGGGTAAGGATAGCAACCTTAAGTACAGCAGATTGGCTAATGTGTTTAGGTCTCTAATTTTAGGGTAGGATCCCCTCCTTCATAGAAAACAAAGGGCTTGGGTGTGGGATACCCCCACATGGATCCAAATAACTGATCAAGTGTGATCATAATGGTCTCACAAGAAATCCTAGGACCCACTCAAAATAGTGGTTTCATAACTCATGAAAAAATGTATTGGATGAGATTAAAGTCTTCATTCAAAGGCTGAAAAAATGGTTACCCAGGAGGGGACTATAGATCTCCAACCCACTACAGGTATAACCGAACTTCATCCTCTCTTAACCCGGCTTTTTTCCACAGATTTCTCAATCTTCATCTTCTTCTCTTTATTCGCTCTTCCTTTCACTATGCGCACTACCCTTATTCTTTTCCATTAAATACTCTTTATTAGTTGAAATTATTTTGTTTTCTCTCTATTTTTTGTTGTTTTTTTTATGTGTCCCCTTTAAGAGGATTACCAGAATGGCCCTAATTTTTTCTTAAATGTCTGCATGTGCCCTTCTATTTTTCAAGTTAGAGGCTCTATTTTTGATAAATTTCATAAATATGTATGTTCTCTAGAAAAAAAATACCTGAGACATGATTTTAGTTTATGGTTTTTCCCAAAACATATTCTCATTTTTTTTGAAATTTCAAAAAGACCTCTTAAACTTTTCTGTTTTGAAAAAAAATGTTTCAAGGTCTTTGCTTGTTGTTTTTTGCCCATAATGGTCCTCTAACATTTTAAATTTTACAGAAAAGATGTTTGATTTGCTAAAAAACCCTCATTGCTTTATTTTGACCACTCTTTTGGATCTAGTTATGCTTAAGGAGAGTATGTTTAGATCTAGATTAGCATGATGGGACCTAAAATTTATTTATATTTGCATAATTGATCAATTATGTGTGCTTTATATGGTATATCTTTGGATCTTTTGATTGTATGGGTCCAAGTCTGATTCAGTTTTTATAGTGGATTTGGATCAACATCAAGCAGAGTATTTGGACCTAATAGTATGTTTTTGGTATAGATCTAGTCTTGATCCAGTTTTATGATGTATCAGGATAGTAGCATGTTATATATATTTTGGATCTAAGAATGGATAATCTTTTGCTTTTGTGGTGTGGATCTTATGTTGGTCATAATTTATATAGATCCGATATGACCTAGTATTGATTCAGTTTTTATGATAGACCAAGTTAGATTGTATCATATTATATTGGATATGATGCTTGGATCAATAAAATTGTCTTGGGAGCAAATTAAATCAATTGGGACAAGTAATATTCTAATAGACCTAGTTGGATCTGGTACAACATATTGGATTTGCTTGAACCTGAATGAATTTGAATATATTGAGTTGAATGAGTTTGGATTCATGCAACACCATTAGAATAATAAACAAAACTAAATTGGTTTGAATATGCTGGACCTAATAGACCTACATGAAACATGTGAGATATGAGAACGTTTTATATAATTGCATAGCATGGATATGCTTGTTTGTTTTATTATATATGGATATATTATGGTTTCAAATTAGTATAATGACATTAAAGTTTATTTAACTTGGTTATGTTGAACTATGTATGGTTTAATGCATATATAATTTTGGATAATTTCTCTTATAGGACAGATCTAATGATGGATCCAAAAAAATATAATGGTGGATATGTTGTATGGGTTCATATTTGATTCAGGTTTTATGATGAATCTAAATAGTATCAAGTCAAATATTTGAATCTAATAATATATTATGTAAGGGTCCTGGTTTGATCCTAATAGATTCAGATAAGTATAATGTTGAATGTGTATTGTGGATCCATTTGAATTTGGAACATAAGGATATTGATTTGAACTATATTTAAATCCGAGTGATCCATGTTTTTTTTAAGATTACATGTAGATCTATTTTTTTTTTTGCTTTATGGATCAAGTTGGACTTGATGATAACATTTTAAGCTAGTTTTTTAATATGGACTCATATAAATTCAATGAATTTGGATATAAATTTTGTGCGTGAATCCAATACTTGATCTGAACTTTTATGTTAACATGCTTATTGTTTAAGTTGTTTATTATCGTATTTGTTAATGTTTAAGGCTTATAAAATGAATGAGCTTATTATCCGAATGATAATGAGATAACTCTCATTAATTATGAATATAGTGCATATTCAATTTGAATATGGATATGAGGACTTATGTTATGCTTTACTTCTAATGCATAATGCTTCTAGTTTGAGATGTCGTAATGCAAATATTACTTAATTGGAATTCATTAGAAAAGTGATAACAAAATTATTATTTGCAGATGCATAAGAATATTTGTTTTGCATATGATGATAAATAATCATCATAAGTCATACTCTTTATAGTTTATTATATGAATTCATGAAGAAATATTATCATATTTTTAGAAACTTATGCATGATATGAAACATGGTTTATTCACATTTTTAGTAATATTTATGATTATTTGAATCTAGATATATCAATCCAAAATGATCAAGCGATAGTTAACCATATGATAGTTAAAACACGTTGCATGTGATGATGATACACATGAACAGTGAGAGTATTGACTACAGTGATTTTTTTTTAAAAGTGAGAGTATTTACTATATTTGGCAAGATGAGTTGCTAAAAATCTATAGTACTTCACTAGTGTGCATGTGGACAAGATGATGTTCGATGATATGATCATGAAAGAGCCATAAGAACCCAATGACTAACTAAGAAAATGAGGTTTCAAAAATAATGTATTTGTTTAAATATAATATTGCATATTAAGGGTTATAATTTAAATTATGATATGATGAAAAACCCATATAGTTATGTGAAATAAGTACATGAAATGATGATATAATGGTTAAATCTATATCATACGTGGAAAGAATCATCGTTTATATAATTATAGAAATACCACATGACTGTGAGAAATAACACATAGCATGTGTGAAAGATATTATATTTAAAAATGAAGAAAAGTGAGCTATGTGAGAAATAACTCATAGCATGTGCAAAACCCTCATACTTGAATATGAATGATGAAAATATACACATGACTATGTGAGAAATAACTCATAGCATGTGTGAAAACTTTGTAATTAAAAATAAACGATGAAAAAGTTCACATGATCATGTGAAAAACAATACATAATATGTGAGAAAAATATTATACTTAGATATTGATATAACCTCAAAATTGTGCATGATTATTTGGTGTGTATTTTGACATAAAATGCTATATATGATACTTGATGCACCAATATAATATGATTGTTCATCCCATATAGCCAAGTGAGAGATGTTGGTTCCAGATAACAGATCCAATGTGGCTATAACAATTTCACGAGGAATCCAATGAACCACTCAAAATGGTGAGCGCTTAAATCATGAAAAAATGTATTGAATGAGATTAAAATCTCCATTGAAAGTTGGAAAAACGGCTATACAGGGGAGAACTATAAATCTCTAGCCCCTACGCACTGCATGTATAACAGAGCTTCATCCTTGTTAAAGCAAGTCATTTTTCATAGATTTTCCAACCTCCATATTCTTCTATCTATTCACTCCTCCCTCACTCTGCTCACACCTCGATCCTAAACCCAATAGTTACTTCACAAGGGACCGGCCCATTAAGTGACTGTTATCATGAGAGGTTTTTGTCATTAAAACTACAAAAAACTATGTTAATTTTTTTTTTTCAAGCTCACAAATGCATGTCATGTACCACATGGCCGAAGATGGTAATATTCACTACTACGATGCATGTCAATAGGTTAGATATGACCCGATCTTAACCCATAGCAAAACTGATGGGTTTCAAGTTTTTTTTATGAAAGACAGAGGTTTAATTAAGATTCCAGGTCCGATGAATATACCAACCAAGTATGATGTTAAAATTTCATCATACTCCAGATTTGATTAAGATCCTCAACAATTGACTGTAAAAAATTATAAAAATATTATTTATCAGGCATTAGACCAGACTATTTACACCTTACCTTTCTACCAGGAGATTCTAGGAGTTTTAGAGAAAGTTTGTTACAGTCTCACACAAAGAAGCCTCTTTTCTTGGAAAGAACCACTTTAAAGGGAAAGTGCTTCCTTAAAGGAGGAAGTATAAACTTTCAAAAACTAGAAGGTTGCTTTTTTTCACTTATCATGTGAGGCCCATCACATATTTCACATATACATACTCGTTTCATCCTTTATATGGAGACTATTTCATAGAGAGTTCCTTTCATGGGAAAGAGCACAGAACAAATGCCCCCTTACACAAATGAACTTGTGAGTGAAGTGCTTTCCTTGTTTATCTCCCCCAAAAGAAGAAAATTTCTTGATTTCCAAATGATCTTATTGTCAAGCTAAACGGTAGCAACAACAATCTAAAGTCTAGGAGTGCATTTGTGTGTCACAAAAAAGGTTAGGTTTTCGCAAAAATGTAAAAGGCATGAAGTATTTTCTCGGACCCCACAGTGACAATGCAAACAAAAGACTCTCTTTCCTCCAAAATCAATGTGACCACACCCTTTCAACGAAATTGCTTTCTTTGGGCGGTGGTCTAACTCTGTTTTTGCAAAAGGAGGTTCTGCATGTTGCAAATGCCCCCTAAAGGGTCATGAGATTATGCTAGCTTGCATCTCATGTGATTTGCAATCACATATGGTCTCATATGAACTGAAATAATGTGATTTCAAATCACAACAAGGACAATAATGATTTGGGATCACAAGCATAGTTTTTTTACTCAGAGAAATTGCCCCAAGCACAAGGACCTAACTACGTTGTGCTGGCTCAACCTATCATACTTATGGTCATTGTTCATGTCGGCATCAGACTTTAAGAGCTTACCCCTTGACCCCAGGGAGTCGCCAAGCTTCGGCTTACGCAGGGGGAGTGATGCCCATGGGATTTGAACCTAGATTGTTCATCAAATGGTCTAAGCCCCATCCCACTATGCCAAACCCCTTGGGCCTGGGATCACAAGCATGGTTAGCAATACGTGAAATGGTAAACAACGTTAAATATTGAATGCATTATTTGAAAGAGTTGACATTAAAAAAGATGGCTAAAAAATACAACAATGAAAAAATGAGTCGTAAAAATTAGCAAACAATATATATGAGTTTAATTCAGTTTAAATTTTATAATATAAGAAAAAAAAGGCATATATGTGAGATTTTTGTATGAAAAACAAGTTAAGATATAAGAACAATGAGATTCATATTCAATAATCATTTTGATTCGACTTTCAATATTCAACCCAATTGGATCCATAATTGAGTTTTTTTAAGGCATTTTATTTAAATATATTTTCATGCTCTAAACGCTTTACTCAAGAGAACTTGTTTTTTTGCTATTTTTTTGAAAAAAAAACAGTGTTTCAATTGTTTATTTTCATTTTCAAAGTTCTATTAAAATTGACATGTTTCAAATAGAGTTTTGCTAACTATGATCAGGAGTGTAAGTGAAATGAAGGTGCTTTTGCGGCTTAAGACTCCTAAAAGAAGGAAAGACATTCAATAACAGTTTGGGGGAGACCCTCAAACCCCCTATGATGCCCTCTTGGGATTCCCTCAATCAATATAGTGGTATCGTGAACACGCTAGCAATACAAGGTTGGTAGTGGCCAGAATGGCTAGGCATGTCTTATAAGTTAATCCAAACCGAAATCGAACTCCTCTGCCACAAGATCAAAGAGAGGGAACAATTGAAGATGCCAGAGAGGATGGACAAACAACCCATTTCTATCGATGATGCGACACTACATGGATGAGGGTAAATAGCAGATTTTTTTTTTGCCATTGTTGCACTATTTTTCGTCGTTATTGGCCTATAACGATGAGAATTTTCGTATATACATTGTCACAAAAAATGATTTTTGTTGACCAATAACGAGACATTTATAGGTCGATGTTAATGGGTAAATCAATACCATTGCAAAATCTTGCCGGGACTGGGAACACTAATAGCGGCGAGGTAGCCTATAACAATGAGATACTCTATAACCATGAAATCTATGGTGTCGTTATAGGCTACCTATAGGTTATAACATTTTTGTTTCTCAGTTATAGCTTATAACAATGAACATTAACTCACCATTGTAGGTTATAACAAGAATAATTAACTTGTCGTTATAAGTTTACTATAATAATGATACAGGGATCTCGCAACGACAAGACATGAATGTTGCCATTATAGGCTATAAACTTGCAAATTGAAAACTAAAAAATCAGTTTTATTTTTTATTTTTACATTAAAAGACTTGCAACTGAAATATACATTCAACAAAAACTTCAAATACACTTCAAACATACATTCTCAAACATTCAACTTCAAACATGCATCCTCTAACATTCAACTCACGTCAAACTATTGTCATACACTTCAAACATACATTCAACAAAAACTTTAAATATACTTTAAATATACACTTCAAAAATATAAACCCACCTACATCTTCTCCAATCTTGCAACAACAACACTTCAAATATAAGCCCATTACATCATCTCCAAGCAGGGAGGAGGGAGGAGGATTGGAGGTGGTAGCCAGTAGTATGTCAAGCCCTTTTTAAATATGACTATATAATAATGACATAACTGTTACCATTATAATGTAAAACCTTATAACGGTGTGTTCTAGATCTCATAGTTATTGATATATAACAATGAGATTATGTGACATTTAAATATTATCTTTTAAGTGTTTTAACGATAATATTTGATGGCAAATAATCTCATCGTTATACATATATCTTTAATGATGATATAACTCTGGACGTTATAGGGTATTGCTATATAACAATGAGATTAAGATCTCGTTGTTATTAATCTATAACAATGAGATCTTTTGCCCATTAAATATAGTTATTAAAGTATTTTAACGATAATATTTAACAGACATATAATCTTGTCGTTATCAATATATCTTTAACAGCGATATCCAGATGTTGTCATTATAAATATGTCTTTAACAACGAGATGTGTGTAGGGGTAAATCATTCAAGGCCCGATCTAGTTCATTGTTATTGATAAAGCAATAATGGCGAGATTCATGACCATAGTAAAGTAATAACAACACTATATTTATGTTGTTGCTATTACCTATCAATTAGCAAGGACAAAACTCTTGTCGTTATTGCTTGATCAATGGCTGCGAGTTTTTTTTCTTGCCGTTAAAGAGTCACTGTTATTGACCCTTATCTTTGAAATGTGATGAACAAACACACTGGTCTGAATGCATGGATTCCCATCGGCCCGCATCAGCCGAAAATGAAACTCTCGAATCAGGGGTTACTCGCTTTCTTGGTATGGGAGGAATTGCTTTATCTGCATTGCTCATCCAGTAAAATGGTTCCAAATGTGATTTCAAATCTTATTGTCTTATTTTCTCACGTCTGCTAGTTCCTATTGCCTAGGGAGTTTTTTCTCACATTTTAAGAATAGAATTCTCACGCGGAGCCAAGCAAATGCCATGAGACATTTCCAACCACACCCTACACATTCCCACCCTACACAAAGCTCTTGATATGTTATTGAAGGTTCAGCATACTTCCATTCAAGTTCAGGCTTGTCTAGTTGAAGGGCTATCGATTGACAATTGGGAAGACTTAGAACAACAGCCTGAACTTTGGTCACCAAAGTAGGAACTGGATGCAACGGAAAACTTAATAATCATGTTTTGTATTTATGTCACAGGAGACACATCATTTTGGTGGAGTGTCCTTGGAGACACGAGCAGACATGGATACTGATATGAACAATATTTTAATATTATTTAAAAAAAAAATTTTAAGGTTTTATTTTAATAACAAATTAATTTTAAATTTTATTGATTAAAAATTAAAAGATCCGTGCTCCGAACCACTTTTTCATTTTTATTTTTTATTTTTTTTTAACTAAGTATGGCAGACACCTAGAGTGATATCTCCGTGTAAATATAAAAGAAAAGTTAAACCCACGTCGCACATCCTTGTGTCGACGTGTCTTTGAGTCATAGTTAATAAGTTGGTTTACCAATGGGGGGCTGTGCGTGGTTGGTAGGAGCTGTGAGTGCACGTCTCCTTGTGGTGGAACGTAGCAGGTTCAAACCCCCGTGGTTTGTTGAATAGTAACTGGTGGGGGTCTGCCTACCCCCAGCTTGCCTTAAAAAAAAAGTTGTTTTTTTTAATCACTCAAAAAATTACGCAACGGAATCAAGGGTGTGAATGGATTGTGTATGAATACGACTCGATGAAAATCTAGGGTTGACAATAAGGAAAGTGGTTGGATTAAGAATAAATTGGATCTGTGAGTTACCAAAACTGTTTGTTTTTTCTTAGAGTAGGTATAGTATGTATGACTGAACCTGAATTCAATTAAACCGTTCAGATTCGAATCGAATATAGTCAATATCGGATTCGACCCATCGCCACTGATTAAATGGATTCGGATTAGGATGGTGAAATCCATTTTTTTTTTTGCATGTAAACGGATTCACGTATTGATATTTGTTGGATTCCGTAGCAAAACCTCAAAACCATATTATAATCCAATATCGTTTTGATTTAACCAAACCTACTGAAACTAGACGGATTTTGTCAGGTATCAGGTAAAATCTGATCCATTGACATTCCCATACGCTGGTACCTCAAACTTAGGAGTGTCAACAGGTTGGGTTTGGTTTGGACCCAGGTAGAACTAAGCCCAGACATGATTTGAGATTATGGTATGGGGTTCGGACCCAGGTCTAATTTTTCTCACCATAAGAGAAACCATACCCGAATTCTATAAAGATTTCATTGGAGTCAGGTCGGGCCCAGGTATGGTATGAAATTTTACAAACGATACCCGGCTTCATACATCTGTCAGACCCGGCCCTGACCTATATAGCGCGATTCGGATCTGGATCAAACCCGATCCATTGACATCCCTACTAATATGGAATCTGACACACGATACGCATCGGGATGACATAGAATCTGTCAGACGAGAGACGGTATTTAGGGAGAAATATATATTTTTATTTATAGAAATCGGCAAAGGTGGGGCCCACCTCCTTCTTTGAAATGTGCTCTTTCTGGCTATCGTCCTTACGTTGAGTAAACGATGGATGGTTGCTTTTTCTGCAAAGGTACGATAGTCACAGCGCTGTTGCTTCTGCCACTCATTTTAACGATCAGTGAAGGATCATCAAAGCAAAGCATTGCGGGTCCGATTCCGCCTCCCACACGATCGAAGGGGGCAATGGAGGGCGAAGGGCTGAGCCTGGAACGCATAAGGGAGTCTCTGATCCGACAGGAAGACACCATCGTCTTCGCCCTCATCGAGAGAGCGCAGTACCCCTTCAACTCCCCAACCTACGAAGTCACCCCTCCTCTCGACACCTCTTTCGTCAAAACCCTCGTCAAGAATACCGAGGTTCTTCATGCCAAGGTATGCACCTCCCCGTCCTTCCTTTTTTCCTCCTTGTTTCTTCGATTCTTTATTTGTTTCTTCACTACGTGGTGATACCCAATCACGTTTCAGGGGAATGGTGCGTTTTCTCTCACCTCAAAATGCCATTCTTTGTTTCGTAGGGGCGTAATTCACTTGTAATTTTTTGTTGGTCGATCGTATGTTTTCTTAGTTCAGCACGGACGGTGAATTTACTTGTAGCTTTGATCGGTTCTTTATGCTTCTTATGTTTATGGTGGCACGGTTTTGGATTGGATGTGTCTTGCTGGTTCATATCATGTGCATGCTTTTCAGTTTTCCCCTTTTATTTTTTTCGTTTGCTGCATGGAGAAACCGTAACCGAGATCAGAGTCCTGGCGGTGCTGGTCCCGTCCGTACCTATGGTCACCATCTTGATGGTGTAAGGCGCCCCTTCCCTCTCTTTGCATCGCAAGTCGGCCGTAAACACGGTCATAGATCCTGTCTTATAAGGTACATAGAGTAAGACCAACATGGGAAAGACAGGAAGATTGAGGAACAGATCACTTGGTGAACTCGGATACACTCCCTATCGCCTGTATCGAGCACCTATTAGAATCGCCAAAGAATCCCGCCACCATTCACCTAATAAAGCTTGAAAGCGGAGAAATGCCCATTTTCCTTTTTCATTGTCTTCAAGAAGAAAAGTACGTTGAACCAGTGGAATGATACATTGGGTTTAGATTCTAGGCAGCCAGCACTGTCAATATGCGATCGGTCAAATCCATGTAGAAATTGGAAATTCATGTTGAGCAACAAGAAGGCAACTGAAATAGTGCAAATGCGTAGGATGCATATGTGAAGATGGATGTCTGGATTTATGACAACAGAGGAAAGAAAAAATACATACATTGAAAGAAAATTAGGCACAACACCAACATACATACATCTCTGAGTTGGACTATGTACCCCTAAAATTATAGATATTTGTGTTCGCTGTTCCTTAGCTATTACCTTTGTTCCATTGTTCACATGCTTTCATCCCAGTCTCTCATACTAGTGCTCTGCGCGGTCAGCGGGCGGGGGTCCAGGGGGGGCCGCCCCTGGCGGGGGGTTATAAGGGGTAGCCCCCCCCCCCCCTAGATTTTTTTTTTAGATTTTGTAGCCCAGAATTTAAAAAAAAAATCCAAAAAATGAACCAAAATGACCATGGGTGTGTTGACCGCATCCAGGGTCGGGTTGACCGAGTCCGAGCCGCACCCATGTCCGTGCGTGTCGACGCGGGTGCGTCGACTTTGGAGCCGAGTTCGTGTGACATAGCACCAAGGGCATTCAATGATCAAAAGAGAGTGCACAAACACAAGTCCACAAAGGGACAATACACAAGCCAATCAATGACAAATACATAAGAGCCACCAATGGTAGGGATGGCAGTGGACCGGGGGACAACGGGGCTCCGCCTCTCCTCGCCCCATTTGGATCGGGGATGAAGGGCATGAAACGGGGATGGAGGCGGGGATGAAGGTTAAAATCTATCCCCGTGCGGGGATGGAGCTGGGGATGGACTTATGCTTTCCCCTGCCCCGCCCTGTCCCTGTCTCAATCCCCGCCTTTCCTCGCCCTGCCCCATTCCCAATCCTTTAAGGAATAACTATAGAGCGAAGAGAAACGGGGCGCCGCCCCGCCTCACCCCCGTTTGGACATGGAATGGAGGACATGAAACGGGGATGGAGGCAGGGGTGGAGGTTAAAATCCATCCTCGTGCGGGGATGGAGGCGGGGATGAAGGTTCAGATTTTGAAATGGGGGTGCGGGTGGAGACCTTGTACCCCGCCCCCGCCCCGGTCCACTGCCATCCCTAACCAATGAGCATACATAAAAGAACACAAAACATAAAAATAATAAATCTTTATTGAGTTAGAATGCTTAGGAAATCATTAAAGAAAATAGGGACAAGCGGTCCCTTTTTATATACAACATAGGAGGGCCATGGGAGCCTCAATATAGTCATTGGTATCTCCCAACGACTTTATGGTTTAAAAGACCAAAAATCCCCTAGATATCAATAAAAAGACAAAAATAAAGAAAAATAAAAGGTCAAATCTGCCCCTAATGGACAAAACCTACTACAAGTGTACAAAAATGACCAAAATACCCCTAAAGGGCATAACCTATTACAAATCAATAAACATGATATATATATATATATATATATATATATATATATATATATATATATATATATATATATACAACATATCTATATATCTTAACATTCCCCCCTCAAACTTCTGAAAGTTTGGAAATACAAGTCTTTGAAAGTCTTCATTGGTAATCTTCAACAAATGCATGTTATCTCCATCTTCATGATATGATTTATGAACAAAAAATAATTTCTCAACCCATATAATTTTTAAGCACATGCGGAGAGAACATAATAAATGTTCCAACTACACAATGAAAAATATCCTAATTAAATAGTTTTTAGAGAAAATGAAAAAGAGTTTTAACACGACAAAAGTTAAGAATAGTTATAGATTATATGTATATAGATTCAAAATATATTTTGAACAGGAACACAAATCAAAATAGATTGATATTATATATATATATATATATATATATATATATATGGTGAGAGGATGGTTAAGCATGCCAACAAAACATAAAAGTACCATATATAGAAAATACACTAACCAATTTTAAAATCTAATATTAAAAAAAATAACTTTATGCAATAATTTTTAACATTTATAAAAATTACCACAAATACAAGCAAGGTACAATAGTCATTAAGATAGACACAAGGAATATACTTAAAAAACAATCATTAATAATTCTCGTTTAGACAATCATAATAATAAAATCAGCATATTTTTCAAGAAAAACCTAAATATTAATCATAGAAGAATTTTGACCACTAAAGTCTAAAGACAAGTACATATTAGACATACAATATCAAGAAGATATAAACAATTATGCTTAAATAACTTCCCAACGGCTTAGGTAAACATTTCAAACAAAGGTACAAATCATTAATTATACTAAACAATAGATTTTGCAATATTATAAGATTTAATCCATAAGGACCAATATGGTCACAAGTAAATAATAGTTGAGCCATCAGTGATAAAGATCAATACAAACATCCAATAAACAACAAGGGCCATATAAACAACTAAGTGGTACAACTCAATCATACAACAAGAGATTAAACAATTGTCAATCAAAGCCAAAACAAGTGCCAATACTACACTCATAACTCGATAATCTAAACTAACAAAAGAAATGACGTGCACACAACTCACCCCAACGAACATCTTTGACTGCATAACACCGAGGTGCACACAACTCACCTCAAAAAAGCCAAACAAAATAATGGATACATCGAATAAAAAAGAGATGGACTAAGCCAAAACAAAGAGGCAATAGGAAAACCTTGAAAAATCTCTTTCCAAGGATGAAGGAAACAAGAACAGATTTGACAAAAAAAAATTCAAACCAAGTCAGATAACAAGAATTTTAATCCTCATACAATTTTAATAGATGCATGCAATAAATGCAATCATATGACAAGATACAAGTAAATGTCCACCAAATAATCCAAAGTGAACAAGCACAAGGGGCCACTAAGGGCACAAATCAGTCAAGTGCGATAAGTGCACTCACACAATTAATTAAGTCATAAATACCTCCCAAGGGGAAAAAACACAAGCCATAAATGGGCACAATCACAAGGGCCACTAAAGGGCCAACAAGAGAGCACACGATAATATATTAGGTACGTATATTATTAATATTATTAGTCTTTATGCATCCCAAGTAGGTTTAGATGATTCCATTAAGCATCAATTTTGGGAAGATTTAGATGGAGTAGTACAAGGGATATCTTATGTAGAAAAGCTTTTAGATGGAGTAGTACAAGGGGTTGTTGCATCGATTGTAAGGTTATACCGGGAGAAAGTATAGCTACACAACATAGAGTCTTAATTTTAGATCTTAGAATTAAACAATGCCGCAAAAAGGATAAACATAGGATAGATCTTAGAATTAAGTGGTGGGCACTGAAAGGAGCTAAACAAGGAATGTTTGTAGAGTAGGTAGTTAAGGAAGCTGATTGGTGTCTCGAGGAGGATTCAGAATCAATGTGGAATAAGATAGCAGGTGGCATGAGAAAGGTGGTTAAGGAGGTATTGGGTGAGTCTAAAGGCGATGCACCGCTAGGTAAGGATGCATCATGGTGGAACGAGGATGTCAAATTAGTTATTAAGGTTAAAAGAGAGTGTTATAGAAATCTAAGTAAGAGTCGTGATAATGAGAATTTGAAGAAATATATGATAGCAAAGAAGGAAGCTAAAAAAGTAGTTCGAAACACGAGGGATAAGGTATATAAGGAGGTTTATGACAAGTTGGATACCAAAGAGGGCGAGAAGAATATTTATAGGCTTGCAAAGATGAGAGATAGGAAATCAAGGGATTTGGGTATGGTTAGATGTATCAAAGATGAAACGCAAAGGGTTTTAGTCAAAGATAAGGAGATTAAGGAGAGATGAAAAGATTATTTTGATAAGCTATTTAATGGAAGCCATGCTCAGGATCTTGGAGACTTCTCCATTCCTTTTCATGAGATGAATCGTGACTTCATGCGCAAAATTCAAAAGAAAGAAATTGTAGAGGCTTTGAAGAAAATGAAATCAAGAAGGGCAGTTGGCCCAGATGGTATACCTATCGAGGCTTGAAAATGCTTGGGTGAAAAAGGTTTAGAATGGTTGACAAATCTTTTTAACAAGATTTGGCGGACAAATAATATGCCTAATGAGTGGAGGAAGAGCACTTTGGTGCCTCTATATAAGAATAAGGGTGATATACAAGATTGCACAAATTATCGTGGTATAAAACTCATGAGTCATACTATGAAACTTTGGGAGAGGGTGATTGAGTATAGGTTGACGAAGGTTGTCATGATATCGGAGAATCAATTTGGTTTTATGCCTGGAAGATCAACTATGGAAGCTATACATCTTATTGAGAGATATAGAGAGAAGAACAAAGATTTGCATATGGTTTTTATTGATTTGGAGAAGGCATACGATAGAGTACCTAGGGATGTTCTCTGGTAGACAATGATGAAGAAATGCGTTTCTCTCAAGTACATTATTATAATTAAAGATATGTACGAAGGAGTAGTAACCAATGTCCGCACTCGTGGAGGGGTGACAACCAATTTTTCTATAACGGTTGGGTTACATCAAGGATCTACATTAAGCCTTTTCCTATTTGCTATAGTGCTGGATGAGCTTACGAGATCAATTCAAGAAAATGTGCCGTGGTGTATGTTGTTTGCTGATGATATTGTTTTGATTGATGAGTCTAGAGCTGGGGTTAATGCTAAGTTAGAATTATGGAGACAGACATTGGAAGCAAGAGGTTTTAAGTTGAGTAAGAGTAAGACATAATATATGGAATGTCGGTTTAGTAAGCAACAAATTAGTGGTGGGAGTATAGTGAAGCTTGGTGAGCAAGAAATACCGGTGGATGATTGTTTCAAATCTTTGGGATCTATCATTCAAAAGTATGGAGAAATTGATGGAGATGTAAATCATAGGATAAAGGTTGGGTAGATGAAATGAAAAAGTGCAACTGGAGTGTTGTGCGATCGTAGAATGCCATTGCGGTTGAAGGGAAAGTTTTATAGGACGACAATTAGGCCCACTTTACTATATGGTACGGAATGTTGAGCTGCCAAGAGACATCATATTCAAAAAATGAGTGTAGTTGAGATGCGTATGCTTAGATGGATGTGTGAAAATACAATAAAAGATAAGATTCAAAACGAGGAGATACGTAAGAAGGTAGGCGTTGCATCCATTGAAAATAAGATGAGAGAGAATCGTTTACGGTGGTTTGGACATATTCGGCGAAGGCCTAATGATGCTCCAGTTAGAAGGATAGAGAAATGAGAAAATATATTAGTTAAAAGAGGTCGGGGTAGGCCTAAGAAGACTTGGATGGAGATGATAGGAAAGGATATGAATGCTTTGAACCTCACCGAGGACATGACATTTGATAGAAATGATTGGAGGAAAAGGATTCATGTGGAAGACCCAGAATGATTTTCTTTTTTGGTTCATATCGCCGACCCCAATTGTTTTGGGATGAAGGCGTAGTTGTTGTTGTAGCAACTACCATTATCATTCTAGACCTGTTCGGCTCACAGTTCAGATTCAGGGCTGAGCCTTTGTACAACACTCTTCAGTTCCAGCCCATTTACTAACTGCAGTAAAAAGCTTTTTCAGATTTGACCCAGGTCCATTCTTATGTATAACCTCGCTTGATATGTGCTATGTTCTTGGTTAAGTTCATTGGCATGTACGGTAATCACATTCTAGGTGTCT